>NC_092865.1:69887056-69900551 GCF_032062135.1 Pyxicephalus adspersus | reverse complement strand
ACCACTATCCTAGACATTCACAAGCTTTCAGCGAAGTGGATGCCAAAATGTTTGAACAGTGATCAGAAGAAGGAATGAGTTGAAGCATCCAAAGCCGTTTTGGCCCATTTTGAAGCTGCACAGGACTTTTTGGCTAGGTTAGTGACTGAGGATGAAATCTGGCTCCACATCTATAATCCTAAAACCAACGAAAAGTCAAAGAAATGGGGCCACAGCGGGTCCCCGTGGCTGAAGAAGTTCTGGGACAAAGACGGTATTCTGTTGGTGGACTACCTACCTCAGGGCTCTAGTATCACCAGACAGTATTATGCTAACCTCCTGGACCAGCTGAAGGAGACAATTAAGACGAAACGTTGTGGAAAGTTTACCTTAGGGATCCTTTTTTTTTTTTTGCAGGACAATGCACCTGCGCACATGTCCAGCGCTGTGGCTGCCAAACTGAACACCCTGGGTTTCCAATCCCCCCCCTTACTCACCTGATCTGGCCCATTATCTGTTCCCTAATTTGAAGAAACACCTGAAGGGGCAACGTTTTGAGGACACTGCTGACGTCAAAGATGCTGCTGAGAGCTGGTTTGCCACCCAACCAAAGGACTTTTATTTGAAAGGTCTAGAAAAGCTGCAACTACGCTGTACCAAGTGCATCAGTCTCAGGGGGAATATGTTAGATAAATGTGTTATTTCATAACTCTGACGCTCTTCTTTCTGGGCAAAGCCAGGAACTTCTCAGCACCCCCTACCCACAAATGCAAGTAATAGAAATACTGAACCAAGAAGCATGTATCAGTGCTCATGCTAAAATCTGGACTTACCTTGTTGGGGTCCTTCAGGATGAGATATTTGCCTTCATCAAGCTTCATGCAAATGTCCACCACACATCGTAAGATACCCCAGGCGTTCTCCATGCTTAAGTTAATCTGGTTGGCAAACTCATTGGGCTTGAACTGCTGAGTACCAAGGATAACATGACGAGAGGAATCCTTTACATGATAACGGGACACGTACCTAGGGGAGAATTCACATGCTCATTCCAAAAGCTCAGGAAAACCTTAGAATCTGGTTGTTAGGGGCAGCACAATTTTTTTCTGAATGTATTCTAAATAGAAACTAAATCAGCCTTAGCCATACACTTATCCCATACAGTTTTATATGCAAGAGCTGGTTGCAAAAAACAAAAACAAATTAGAACATGTATGCATACCCCAGTTTCAGGTACTCCGATCCTGCCAACAGAGCACAGCACGTCCATTTTGCCAGCTTGTAGCTGTTATTCTTCAGCTCGGTGGCGATCACAGCTCCTCTCTGGGAATCCAGTTTCTGCCTCCAGTCTACTCCATTACAATACTATACAACACAAGACATTAAAAATAAATTAATCAAACCACTGCAATGCCAATGATGTCAGTAACACTGTTATCTGAAGGCTGGCTTAGACAAACGCTTACCCTAGAGTCCCACTCATTTAAGGTCTTTACGTTGACAAATGACACTTCTCCATTTGCGCCTGTCATCACTCCATCATGCTCACATCGCACCACCAGATCAATATCTTCTCCAAGTTTCCAGCGTCGATACCTATTCACATAAACAAATTCAGTTAATGAGCCAATTTCCTGCTGAAGTAATGCATTGAAAATCCATCTTTTTAAATAGACTTTTAATGAAACCAAAAACAAGAAACATGATCTGCCAAAGCATGAAACATGTTGACAATGTTCTCGGAGATTAATGTCAGAGCTCTTTATAATCCTAAGCAGAAGTATTCAACATTTAAAGGATCAATTTTATGTTTTTACAAGAATTTCTTTAGAAAGGAGATCTGGTGCACCAAATAAAGTGTGTACAAGCCAAACCTGTATGAGCAAATCTACTGACTATTGTATAGATGACCATCAGCAGTAAACCCACTAAAGATTTGTGTACAATGATTTGCTACAAGAAAAAGATTTTTCACACACAGAAAACCTTTTCACAATGAGGGCTTACTAAGCCATAGGGTGGAGTCTGTTTACTGTTTACCCCCTCCAAAAGAAGTTAAAGAGGGGCAAGAGGCGCAAACACATTATGTTGATTACTTATCCCATGTTCATCTTAATTTGTGTGTATTGGCGTTCTTGCCTGGAACCTACATCCAAGCAGAATTGGTCTGTCATTTATTTCATCTAACTCCTGGTGTACTGAGTAAATAACTTCAAAAAGCCCCAAATGCTTAACTAGCAGAACATTTTTCTAGTTCTAATTCAAGTGGAGGGATGAAGGGGGGTGGTTCACTGACCTGTAAGCTACAGATGCCACTTCGCTTTTATCCACATCATCCTCAATGAAAGGGTTGGAATTGGGAAATTTGTACTTTTCTTTGCCCTGTTAAGTGAATTAAACAAACGGTGAGAATGTTGGTCATTTAGAGTAAGCCATGCAGAGACATGTAAATGCCTCACTACACTTACCATCTGCAAACACTGTTGGGAGAAGTTGTGGTTGATATATGTTGCCTCCATGGCAAGATTCCTTGGAGAATTCAGGGAATTTACATCATCTTGAGGAGGTTCATTGGCAGTTTCACTGACTGTCAGAAGATCTGGACAGAAGACACAACAAACTGTTAAACATACAATTCGAAATTGAAAAGCAGCCAACTGCGATAATATAACTGTAAAACTGCCACAAAGCAGAATACCAGTGCCTGAAATCCTGACAGAAGCTGGTTCTCCAGCCAGTTCCAGGATAGTGTAACCAAGCTTTGGTCACAGCCTTAAACATGCATTAATGAATGAAAGATCACTGGAGGCTTCTGGGATCAATGCATTCCTTCATTAAAGTGCAGCATCTTTATAAAGTATTCTTAAAAAAAAATATTTTTTCTTTAAGGCTGACCTTGCACAACTTCATTGGCATTTGTATGTGCCCATCATAAGGTCAAAGCTGAAGGCTCTTGAAAGGAGTACCAAGGCATATTACAGTGATTGTTTCAGGAAGACATACACCGTACTCTGCTAGCACCTGCCACCAGCCATGATCTACCTTCCTAGTGTAAAGAACAAAGACCCAGAGATTATGTCACTGGGTCTAAAATCAGTAATAAATTATTTCTTTAAAATTTATATAGAAAGTATCTACTCTAAGGCAACAGTGTTCTCCCCAGCCCCTTTTAGCCGGGTGCCCCACCCGGCAATTTTCAGTAACCACCCGGCTGTTTTTGGGTAGTTACTGATGAGTTGGGTCATAACAGAGGGGCTGCCACCCGCCTAAAACTTCTTCCCACCCTGCTTGAAAAAATTTCTCGGTTGAGCGCTGGGCAATCACTCGAAACAGGTTGCTAAATACTCACCAAAGTCAGAATTGTCTCTCTTGTCAAAGAATATCTTGGATCCTACTCTCTGAACCACAATATCCCAGGAATTAACAGATCGGGTGCAGCACATAAGAGTAGCCAAAATGGCATCGGTGGCAAAAACATTGCCTTGTGTTTTAGCCAGCTGTGGACAGACAAGAATACAATCAGGTTACAGTTAATTTGTAAACATATAAAGCTGTGGTAATGAGAATACTGACAGATACAAACAGAATGGATATTACATTCAGTGCTTGGTGATGAAAAATTGGACGGGGTTTATTATGCCCTAGCTTCCTAGTGTCCCAAGTTTTGTAAAGGGGGAAGTCACTGGAATGTTGATTTAGTCTTAATTCATATTAACAGTAAAGAGAAAAAAGCATTTACTGCTTGCAAGCACCCAGGAATAGGTAAAAGATTTCACTATCTGTTCCAAACTTGTTTTTTGCTAAAAATTAGTAACAAAACTGCATGCAAAATCCACTGATGTGAACCAAGCCTTCTACAGCAACCTACAACCGGGCTCTGCTGTTAGATAGTTAAGGATATGTAGAACTGGTAAGATTGCTGCAAGCCCAGCCTAAGCAATTATCGGATTACAAAGGGGCAGCTGAAAAGTGCGAGAACGTAGACATTTAATATCACCTTTCGGATAACGGGGTCATCTGTAGTTGTCACTGTGTGGAAGATTCTTTTAATACTCTTTAAGGGTCTCTCACTCCTTGTGGTGATTCGATCAAAGGCTTTGTCGTAATATTCTAGGGCACCACAGCACTCACTAGCATGAGAGAAGAAAAAAAAAAAAGTTGGAACATACAGAATTATATCTTCAGCATAAGAAAAAAAAGGTGTATTATAAATAGGTCTAATTTATACAACTAAATCCAACTTACATGTCCGCTGGATCAGAAACCTCCACATAACGCATTTTCATTAGACGGGGGAAATCCATCTCTTCTTTTACTTCCCAGTCACTGCGTACCTCTACAGAGGAGTCTCTTGGCTTTAGTTGTGCCTACAAAGCATTTGGAAAAGGTATAAAATTAGGACATCTTACTATTTATTTGAATATTAAAAGATTACTTAGTAGCAGAAATGGTTACCTGGGATTTTTGGTCCCACTTTTGACGTACACCAAATTGTTTCTGGAATTTTTTCTGTAGTCTCAAACGATCCCTAAAAGAAAAATTGTTAAGGTCCAACTTCTGACCCAAAATATTGTCTAGCAGATCATTCAATTTTGTCATCATTTTCACTCACCTCTCCTTCTGCTTGGCGCTCTTGGGTAGCGTCTGCATGTTGAATTGGAGCATATTCCTTCTGTCTTTATCTCGTCGTAAATTCCTCTGCAAAAACAACATTGAAGAGCTCTGTTAGAAACCATTAAAAGTAAAGCAATAGCCTAGAGGCTTGCAGCACACACACGCCCCAAAAGTAATTAATGACCAATACCAGCAGCAAAAGGTAAGCACTTCTACCTTTACCTATGAAATGTACTGTAACAATTACATAGTCCGGTTAAAAACAAAACCCCGGGTACAATTTGCTTCAACAGGGGAAAAAAATTCCTTCCCGATTCCATGAGGCAATCAGATGTTCCCTGGATCAGCAGTCACTGTTATCTTTACTCTAAATCCTTAATCCCCAGTTATATTCTGTGCTTCTAGAAATCATCCAGCTTTTTCTTAAAGCAATCTATAGTAGTTGCTGAAACTACTTCCTGAGGGAGCCGATTCCACATTTTCACAGACCTTACAGTGAAGAATCCCTTCCTTATCCGGAGCTTAAACTTCTTTTCCTCCAGACACACAGAGTGCCCTCTTGTGCTTTGTAATGTTCTTAAAGTTTAAGTTGAACCTTAGAGTGAACTCAACTTTTTTTCAGAGAAACTTGGGGAAAAATAAAGGCTGCTGGCAATACTCAAAATTAAACCACTCTTTATACAATAGATGAGCCACACCACTGAACTAAATGCTGAGCTCTAATTTATAAAATATCAGTACAGTCAGGAGCATTTTAAAAACGTGAACATTAAGATGTTTTGGGATATTGAAAGCTGATGTAATAATGGCTGCAGATAGTATTTTAGTGCAACACCTAAATATACTATAACAATGTGGCATGCAGGAGGTGTCCTAAAACACAAACATAGGTCCCCCTATTGAACACATGACCTGTGTCATTACCTGGGCAAATCGCAGCCTATTCCTCTGGTATGCAGTCTTCTGCATCTTCGTAGTGTCCACCAGTTGAAAGCTGGTCTCATCCTCTTCATGGAAATATGCATATTGGCTGCCACCACCAAACTGAGAGGAATATTTATCTGGAAAGAAAGATACGAGTTTTAGGTACATCGGGCAAACCTTCAATCCAGCAGTACACACACATTACAAGCAATGTCTTTTTACACAGTTTGGTGCAGCATTGCAATTGTCAAAAGTTCCTGCAAACAGCAAATGCCTTCACAATAAGAACATGAATGATAAGAAAGAACAGATACTCACTGGTGTATCTCTTGTCCTGATAGGTGGCTCCTGTCCAGTCTGCAACCTTATCAATGAAAACACAAGTACACTCCCTGTTAGAGCTCAGACAACTGTAAGCGTTATATCTCATGCAAAACTACAAGCAGCAGTTAATAGTTCAGACATTTTACATGCTCTACAAGTTTTATGAAAACCAACCTAACCCAACTGACACAAATGAAGAAAACGGATAAAACAAGGTACCTTTCCCAGACGATCTCCTTTGCTGAAGGGTTGATATGGCATGTCTTTAAACTGATCGGGCACAGCACAGGGACCCCAGCCCAAGGGGTTGTCATTAATTACTGGAGCCTGAAACTTAGCCATTGTGAGACCTGAAAAAGATAAACCAAGAACCATTAAAATATACAAACTGCCAACCCTAACAAATAAGAGTAAAGGAACAAAAGAGTAATACTACTTCTGTGTTGTACAATGCTCTGTACAGCTGTGATATGGGGGCTACAAACACATACTGAAGGGAGCATTATTTGTAGCCACAGACATTAAAGATATTCACGTCTCCACAAAAGATAGAAGGCATTCCCGGGTTTTCCTGCAAACCACTGCTCGGCTTTTTCGACATTTCCCCAGTCCCTTTCTGCAATTAGCACCCGTTTGATATGGTATTTTGTAACGTGGGACTTCAGTTCCTCTTTAATCCCAGAATTGGGTCTCACCAGATAAATGATGTATTCCTATATTGTTACCAATTTTATGCCGACATTCTGCCGGTCAATCTAAGCCCAAGTGCATTTTTTTGTAAACTTAATTTCAAACTGCCCAGCTCTGCTTCTGTCCTTTTCCCAATTTCAGGCACTTTAACAGTCTCCATCACTGCCATTGCTGCTTCCTAATATCTCCATTAAATTGCTCTGCCAATAAACATTCGCATTACATTTTTTTCTTTACACTGTGTACATGAAATGCATCAGACCTAAGCAATGGCTGTTTGTAATAACAGCTCAAAACGCTTCATTATTCACCTCGTTAAAGGGATAGGTGAGCGAGTGGGCCTGGGTAGTGCTGACACCTTTAACGTCACAAAAATGTTTTATTTTGTCAGCGCACAGCAGGACTTAGCGGAATCCATTATTCTGTACTCCTATATATTGATTTAGTAAATATTACCGGACCTACCAGCCATCATCAATTTATAACCACCCGGCTTACAAAGACTTCTAGGTTGAACACTGATTTTGATTAGCTGGACCAGATGACGTAACATGCACACATGTGAAGGAGTGTATTCAGTCACTGTATGTGGAGCATGCACAAATGTACACATAAATTGGCTTTACAGAAGTAAAGGAACAATATTGACAAACGGTGCTATATGACCCTGTGGAACTATAGGTTTTCAGTTAAATGGTATAACACCACTGTGTATATACAGGATGTATAACCAGATCTTACTTTGTAAATATTCAAAACGTTGGGCTGTGGGTGTGGCCCAGAACACTAGGGGGGCGGAAACAAGACCAGTCACCTGGTACAAGGAGAGAGGGAAGCAGCAACTAGTTTATGTCAGGAAACTCTTCTACAAGCAAACAATGGGAATTGCATAATGCTGGATATCTGAGCACACAAAGTGAAGCAGTATTTAAAGCAGGCCTTAAACATTTTTACTTTACATAGAAGGATAGACAACTCTTCTAAATAAAAAACAAAAAAAAATTTGTACTTTAAGTGCTACACCCTTTTACAAAAAAGGGGGCAGAACCAGCCCTTTAGGCGATCAAGCCTTATTTGGGAGCGCAGATCCTCCCGGGGTACCTACATCCAACATCCCGGGAGACTCTGGCTGCAGCGAATGGCCTGATTCTGGGCATGCGCAGAAGGAGCATTTTCTCCACCAAGGGGAAAGATGCCGATCTAACGCATGCATAGCGAGATCAGCTCCACTGCAGTTACGTCAAAACAAAGAGAAGACCGAAGGGAAGACAGAAGATGGCGGTGCCCAGCATTTCCTTAACGCCAGGACGAAGAATGAATCCCAGGATAACGTGGGACCGGACCGCAGTACCAGTTTAGAGGCCGGCCCCTGCAGATCTTATAACTCCTTAGCATGGAAAAAGCCGTCTTGAGAAATCCTTGTGTCCCTGGTTTCCAGGGGAAATGGCAGAACAAAGTACCGCCACATGCACCCCCCGACCAGTTATAATATAGCACTGGAATGGAACCCACAGCCAGAAGAGAACTGGAAGCAAGTTACGAACAGTGCAGAGTTATTAAATACCAAGGCCAGCCATTGTCCAGTAGAGGTTCCTCAGACCGGGGCAGAGTCATGGTGCCTGCCAAATGTATACCACTAACGTTTATTTACCCTTTAGGGTGCTGTTGTAGTCACTAGGGGGGACGTTCTTCCCACAAAACAATTTAGGAGCTTTATTCGCTGTGTGCAGTAGTTACAATACTGTGCACCTTTTAGCTGGGCGCAGCACCTATCAGTAACCCCCCGGCTGTGTTTGGGTTGGGTCACAATACCGGGGCTGCCACCCACCTACAATGTCATGACACCCAAAAACGTCCGGGGTAAACAGATCGTGATTGGCTAGACCAGATAAGTCCCGTGCATGTGTGAAGGAGTATATTCAGTCCTGGTATGGTTGGGGAGCGTACATAAATGTACACCCTGCTTCAGATAAAGTTGTGGGTTAAGCAGGGCTGTGGCAGCGGGGATCCACATATAGGAACAAACCTCCGGGTGATGATATAAATGGGCACCAGCCATCAATATCAGGATTTATTATTTAGCAGATCAGCCCAGATGGAAGCATCCAACACCTGGAGCACCACCTGCCATACACACAATATTTATGGCTGCACCCTATGCCATGGCGTCCCATATTGCTACATATACAGGGGGGCAATAAACATCCCCAGGTGTGCCCAGACACCTGGCAGGAGCAGCTCACCTGTACAGAGCACTGGGGGCCCCGGGCTCTCACAGAAGGGTAGAAGACTCAGCATTGTAGCCATAGACTGAGCTCCTCTCCAATAATCAGGGCCTGAGCTCCTCTAATAGAGGCCTGGTCAGTGCTCCCCCCATACACAGCCCTCATAGGAATGCAAATCAACCTAACCCGGGCCCCGGTTATCTAATGCAGCTACAACGCCGGTGACACTACACAAATATAACTTCATGTCCGGGCAGCGGGAAATCTACAGCCAGGAGTGTAGGCCGCAGCCTCTGCACAGCTCCTCACTTCGCACACATCACACTAATACCCAGCCCGAGCTCTGCACAAATCTATCATACCATCACCCCACAGCTGCCTTACCTCTTCCCGCCGTGCTCTTACCGGGATGACAAAGGATTGTTCTCAGGCCGGCCTCTGATACCGGCGTTTTACACAGGAAGAGCCGGAAGAGGCCGCCTTACGTCACCACACGTGTTCTGTCGCAAAATACAGAAAAGCGGCGATGGGCGACGTTGCAGCAGTGTCGTGAAAGTTACGTAAGACGTTACGTGCCTACGTATAGCGTAACATCTGTGAAAGAGCGTCCTGACCAACCATCGAGTTCAGAATAAAGGGGCAGTGTGAGGTCACGTGAGAGGTTTGTAGGCAGAGAACCCGGAACAATCACAGACTTTATAACTTTATTATAGTTTTATTATTATAACAACATTTTTTAATAAGGTAACTTTAATATATTAATATTATTATGACAGTAAAACTACCAAGAAACCCAGAGGATACAGAGCTTATAAGTGTAATGGGTTTAGCAATGTTATACAATTGAAAAACACCACATTCTCCCCATAGGGGTTTTGTTTGCGTTCCTTATTTGTTTATTTCTAATATCTATACTTACAGAATACACAGTAAGCTCAAATATACACACCACTTATTTATACAAAGCAGCTGCAATACTTACCTCCTAGCCTGGGCTGTTCCCCAAAGATGTCTGAGGTAAATGATTACCAGCGTCAACAAACCCAGAAAACCAAGGACAAGGTGAGGTTTACATCAACTCATCAACATAGAGCTGGGAGGCATAAAAGCAAAATATCCAACATTTATTTATAGAATAGGGCAGTAGGGTGGCCCAGTATTTAGCCCTCTGGCCTCTCAGCCAGGACATCTGCATGGAGTTTGCAGGTTTTCCCTGTGTTTATGTGGGTTTCCTCTGGGTACTCCGGTCTCCTCCCACATTCTAACAACATGCAGTTAGGTTAATTAGCTTCCCCCCATTAGAGATTAACATACATTAGCATACATAAAGATATTAACATATGGCTATAGTAGGGACATTAGATTGTGAGCTCCTGTACAGCGCTGCGTAATATATTGGCACCCTAAAAATACTGTATAGTAATAATAATAAGATGTGTGATAGAAAAGATACCTTTAGGGGTTTGAGAAGAATTGGCAGTCTCCAGTAACTGGATTGCTTCACAGCATTTGACCTGTAGGGGGCACCATCCTCCAAAAAAAAAAAGACACCTTTACTGGTGGAAAGTCATCAATCCCTCTGCCATTGTTGTCCAGCCAGTCCCATATCATTCCATCTTGGTCACTAGGTGCTATCTTCTTCTTCCTGCGTCACCCCTGATCTCGCACTGTGCAGACACAGGACTGGGTGACATGCTACCAGAAAATAAAAAAAAAGTGCACTTCCTTTCTTACAGTAGAGGAAAGCCCCTTCTGCGCAAACCAGAGATCCATCCAAGTGCAGAAGAGCAGCCCGGAGCCTCCTGGTATACGTGACGTAGGTATATCCGGAGGCTGTCGGCTTCTCATTTAATTTTTACCACTGCGGCAGTAAAGAGAGACGGGGGCGGGGGTCTCCTATGTTCAGGAAAATTAAAACTTTTCTTACTTTATACTTTATCCACCCTTTTATGTAAAGTAAAAAACATCTGGTGATAGGTCGGCTTTAAAGCAGAACTAAACTAAAATTTAAAAAATTACATTTACCTTTAATCCTGTGGATTCCTCAATGGCGCTGGTCTTACTGATAATCCAGTCCCACGACATCCTGGAATTCCTCTTTGTCCTGGTGCAGAGAAAGTGCCAGGCGCCGCCATCTTCTATTTCAGTCTTCTTGCTCCATCACCCAATCTTGCACTGCACAGGTTTGAAATCGGGTGACGTATCCGCTGTAAAGGGGATAAAAAAAAAAACGATCTCACTGCGCATGTGTTAGATCAGCATCACTTTCCTTTTGGTGGAAATAATCTATCCTATCTCAGACAGAGACTACCGGGATGCATGACGTAGGTATCCCGGGAGGCTCTGCTCTCCCAATAACTCATGATCGCTGCGACAGTGCTGCACCCCTTTTACTTAAAAAAAAACAAACAAATAAAAAACAATATTTTTTCATTATTTAGAAGGGTTGTCTATCTCTTAGTAAAGTAAAAAGGTTGAGTTTAGCTAAAATAGTGCCTGGGGTATAGACAAAGTGTGACTAAAATACGAGCTACAAGTGATGGTTTATTATTAATATTACCAAAATGGTTTTTAATATTATTATTATGATTTGTGTCATTATAAGTAAAAAAAAAAAAAAACATTGTGGTGTTATTGGAAGTAAAATAACCCCATTGTTGGTATCAGTGGGAATAAAACAATCCTTGCCTTTGTATTGGTGTTCAGTGGTTACTTTATTACTGGCTCCTTTTAGAACCATGCCAAGGAAATGCAGAAGCTCCCTCCACCAAGCGTAACGGCCATGGCTGATGCTGGAGAACAGAACATTCCAGAACTTGCTTTATTGCTTTATCCTGCAGGACACAACCTCTGTGGGACCTTATACAAAACCCCGAGAGTCTCCTCCATCACCCAGCACATTATGCTTTTGCTGCACCAGCTTTAATTTGTACCTGAAATGGCAGATCAAATTGTGCTATTTTACAAAGTGGCAAAACAAAGTTGAAAATTTGTCAATTATTCCCAAACAGAATTGTTACCTGAACAAGAATTCTCTGTTGGCAGATTTTTCATTCGTATCTGCTTTGTCAACAGCCATGAAATGTAAGCCTTTTCTAAACACACACACACACTTATGTCTAAAAGCGGTACATTGTTTTTCATGACAATTTATTTTACAGTATATTAAAATATTATGAGTATAATAAACTTTGAAACACATCATGTAAAAATAATAAATTAAAAAAATAAATTATAAAAAAAATTATAAAAAATCATGTAAAAATATTAAATTTAAATTTTTTTTTTGAAAATACATATTATGCTCATACTATTATATATATTGTAAAATAAATGTTCTTGAAAACAATGTACTGCTTTTACACATATAAATCTATTGTATTGGATTCAATACAGTTATTTTGTATTGAATGCAATACAAATAAACCTTGAATTTCCTGCCCCGCCAGCAAAGTACACACGCACCGACGTCACCGGGAACTCCCCTGATGACTCATCGGGTGCAGAAGCCTCGATCAGGTAAGACTCGATTTACTATTACCTCCCATAAGATTACCTACCCCGAGTGTGACTCGGGGTTACCGCTTTTAGCAACTTTTTTCTACCCCAAGTCACACTCTGGCTTACCACTAGGGAGGTTAAAGCTCTCCCAAGCTGGAGAAGATGCACTTTTATCAGGAGATGAGCTCATTTATGGGCATTTCCTTTAAACAAAAGGTGGTATGATCAATTTCAGCAGGCCCTGCTTTTAAAGTGGATTATTAGGTTAAAATCCTTGCCAAGTTACCTTATAAGTTATCATTATTGGAGACATCCTCTTACTTCCTACCCAGAGATGTAACAGAAACTTTGAGATATTTCCCAAAGTGATGAGCATTCCTCTACTTAGACCACAGGTGATGATGTTGATGTTATTCCCTGGATTAATTCCCATTACACTTATATTTTGGCACTTAAGATTTGGGCGAGTCACCAGGGTCCCCACGTCACCTTGCCTGTCATTTAACCTTCTGAGCAGTAACCCTGAGTGTGGCTCAAGGTAAAAAAAAAAAAAAAACCACTTGTTGCCGGTACCCTGGACCCCCACTGGGGTTAGTAAAAAAAAAATAAAAAATAAGAACGTACCTGGTCCCATAAGCGTGCTACAGCACACCTGTCTGATCCCATCCTTGGACTGCATCCTCTTCCTTCGACCTGTCCCCCGCGGAGTGCGCTGACGTTCCCCGTGACGTCGGGGCATGCAGAAGCATGGTGGAAATTTCAAATTATTTTGTATTGAATTCAATACAAAGTAATCATTATATATATATCTATATATAGATATATATAATTGATCGTGTGCACAATTTAGTTACACCCACAGAGTGTGCTGCTAACCTTATCCCTGCCCAGAAAATAATGTAGGTGCTTAGAATTTTTTGGCCTCTTGCCAATTAAAGAAATAGTTTGGCAACCCTGCTTTGGTCCCAGAAATCTGCTGAGAACGTGTCCCACAACACCGAACCCAATTCAGGACACCTCCGGACGGATTGTCGAATCTGCAAAAGTAAAGGCAAGTGAATTTTTTTTTTCTGCTTTACAAAATGACAATATCAAGTCAAATACAGCTACTTAGTTTTGAAGTATGTAACTGCCCTAATTAATTCATATTCATAATCCAATGTTTAATTTGATTGGGGACTGTGAGTAATTTATTACTGAATATTTTGTTTTTACTACAGGTCTTCATGTTGTGAAAG
>NC_092865.1:69883559-69886038 GCF_032062135.1 Pyxicephalus adspersus | reverse complement strand
GTGACCTCTACCATCCCTGTCCACCACAGCCATTGCCAGCAGCAAAGCCAATGTTCTGGTGTTTTGTCTGTGTTCCATTAGACTGTGCTACCTCAAGTGCAGAACGCCCATAGTGATGCCTAAATTTAACCCCCTTTTGGTACCTGGTCATAACTCTGTCCTTCCCGGTGCCTAATATTAACCCCCTGCCTGGTGCCTACCCCCCTCCTTCCTGCTCACTGGCTAACCTTAACCTTCCCCAGTGCTTATCTTTTCCCCCTTTGCTTGGTGCTTAACCTACCCAGAACCTAACCACTAATCTTGATCCTCAAGGTTCCCTACCTTTCAGGTAGTAAAATCTTATGGAACATCTGGTCTAATTGCTGGATTTTATGTTCAGGAAAGATCAGTGATATTACGGAGTATGACTCACATATTCACAAAACTCTTGCAGTATCTTCATTTATTGGCACTTGCAGGATCAATGTGGGTGCCAGGTGGCAGCAGAAAATGATATTGGAGCCTGTCCTTATTTCTTTTTCCAGCAGAGAGGGAAGACATCAGGGGACCTCTCATGAGACCTCCCATGTTCCAATAAAGACAACCCCTCATTTGGGGTCCCTCATTTACAGATTTACAGGAAGCTTGTCACCCCATTCTGAAAGAAATTTAGTTTATAAAATATTCAAAAAATTGCACAAACAAAAAAGCCTTTACACACAGTACACCTGTGTTAACATAACCTCAATATGTGTGCCATTATGACACGTTCCATAATATATATATTAGACTCCCATTGCACTGTGCGCATTGCATTTATAAGTACACCCTCACCACTACCATGGGTATTAAGTGGGTAAGTAGCAGCCAGGTGCTGCTAATCAAATGCACTTAACTAATTGATCATCAGCAAGTTTGACTACCTCTATAAAAGCTAAAGTTTTGGTAGTTTATTGTTCTGGAGCATTTTGGTGTGTCTCACAATGCCAAAAAGATATTAGAGGAGCTAATCTACAATGGAAATGATTAATAGTAAGTAGAAAACATTAAGAACAGTTGCCAATCTTCCGAGGATGAATGTCCCAGCAATTCACCCCAAGGTCAGACCTGCTCAGACATATTGCAAAAAAACCCAAAAGTTACTATAAGGCCCTGGTCAGCACCAGCACTCACCAGACACCAGTGCCCCAATGTAACGTTGTAGTCTTCAACTTTAGTAAGCCCCCGCTCAGCCTCGGGAGACTGGTTGCGCCTCCAAGCACATGGTTGCCCCCAGGACTTAATGCTAAAAGGATGGCATCTGGGGTTAGGCTGGCAGGGGTCCAGGGGCCCACAGATTATATGGTACAAGAACTACAAGGCACATCCTCCAGACGAGGTACAGAGGGAATAGGCAGAGGTCAGTTGAGGCTGTGTATGATCAATGGGTCAGGAACAGTAAATAACACGAGAAACTCTCCAGCACAGATTAGCCCAGCTAAACACTACAACAGGCACTGGTATCTGAGAGTAGAGAGCATGGGATTACACAGGAACCATTCTGCTAATCAGCTGCAGCACAGATCCAAATCTCCTTCAGCTGTGCAGTCTCAGTGCAGCGGATGCAGAGACAGAAAACACAGCTAAAGGGAAATAAGTATGCTTGCAAGCCACAGAGCACTAATTCCTGGAACGCATGCTGCAAACGCAGCCGCTGGAGGGAATAGGCCAACTGCCCTTTACTGCAGTGGGACACAATTCCGAATTGTCCGCGAGAAGCGTGGCTCCTAACAGCTACATCTCAGACTCTGCAGGATTCAGCATGACTGTACATATAGAAAAAGACACGACATTTCCAGGAGAAAGACACTTCTCTCATGGCTTGGGTTTGCAAAGATGCAACCACAAGAACAATGTCCTTTGGACAGATGAGTGGAGATGTTAGGTCATATTCACAGTTTTACCTTTAGTGCAAGCTAAACACAGCATATCAGCACAAACACCTCATACCAACTATCAAGCATGGCACAGAGGGAGGATAATTTTGGCTTGTTTTGCAGCCATAGGACCTTGGCAACTTTCAGTCAACTGACCATGAACTCCTTTGTATGCCAAAGGGCCTTGCCAAGGTCAGATCTGCGACAGAAAAGGTTTGGCTTAAATCATATCATACAACAAGACAATGATGCCAAGCACACCTACACACAGAGTAGGTGACAAAGGAAAAGGTACAAACCTCAACACAATCACAATGCTGTGACAGGACCCTAAAAAACTATGCATTCACAAATGCCTGCAAACCTCAATGAACTGAAGAAATGTAGTGAAATAAAGAATAGGCCAAAATTCCTCCACAGTGATGAGCTTATTAAAACCTCCCAAGGCTGGAGAAGCTACACTTTCATGATTTAACTTGGGTGATTCCGCAAACCTGGAATGGATCTGGTCCAGGATTGGAAAAATTTGCTAACAAATAACATGACTTTTTAAGAAATTAATTCCAGGTTTGCTGGATCACCCA
>NC_092865.1:69881798-69883202 GCF_032062135.1 Pyxicephalus adspersus | reverse complement strand
ATTTAAGTCAAGGATGGAGAAGATACACTTTCATCAGTAAAGCTGGATGATTCATAAAACCTGGAATGGAAGTCATTTGCTAGCAAATGTTTAGAATTCCAGATCTATTCCAGGTTTGCTGGATCACCCAGCTTCACTGATGAGTGTGTGCTCTGCAGCCTTGGAGAGCTTTATTAAATCAGGCTCTTTGTGTGTGTAACTATGTACACTATTTTCCAAATGTTTTTAAAATAAGGCAGAAGATGCACTATCCTGTCCGCTCAGCAGTCATGTTTGCAGCCAGTCATAAATCTAACATTTGCTTTTTCAGCCATCAGTTGTTCAGGTCTGAGATCAGCTCTTCTTGTTACGCCCCACCATCCAATCTCATTTTAGTGCTGTGAAATTTGTCTTATAAAAATATACCTTCTCCTGAGCTTTTTTGACTTTCAGTACATTTATCACTGCGCTTCAACTTTACAATCAAATTATTTACTTCTGAAGATGTCAGCATGTTTGCCCATTTGATTTGCAGGATGAGTTATTTTTATATATTACAATTATGGAATAGCCTGGGAGGTAATAGAAATCACATTGGCTGCACAATAAGGGGGTGCCCATGTTTTGTATTAAACACCAGCAAGCTGGCATATTCAACATCATGGTATTGTTGACAATAAGAGTAAAGGGGACAGCTATCCAGGTGGGTGTATGTAAGACCCACCAGTCAAAAAAAACCCAACAGACGAAGGGATGATTCTCTGGTGAATTCCATTCTATATAAAACTGCAGCCAATAATGCTACAAGCCAAAAAATATGTGTAAATAATAAGAAAGTATTCCTTTTCCCAGATCAAGTGCCTGCAACCAGCCCGTCTTTCCTTATGTCCACAGAATGATTACAGGACGGGAGAAAAGTCAACTTGTTCTCCTGAGTATGTCTTAGCTGTAAATGGTGGAGGGGCAAGCACAAAATCTGCATGACCCCTAAAGGCTCCAAATAATAAAATAGTGTGTGGCTACAGGGAACTAATTATTTTATTTGTTTGCTTTTGAAGATCAGCTTATGTGTGATATATTAGCTTTTAAGTTCATTTGCAGGTTAGTTAGCATCAGTGTATTAAAGCATAATTGTCACCACACACACAGAAAGTTCCCTGCTTTATTCCCTTCTATTTGATTGTCTTGTGCAACAAATGCAAACAATTTGTGTGTGTATAGCAATCCCCCAACTTCATTTAGTGTGAATTATTGTCATTGCTTATGCAGGGTGTCATCTGCTCAACCTCCCCTCACATAGAAATAAACAGCATTGTCTTTACAGTGCTCATTTGTTTCATTTTAATATTGTGGGGAGACAGGTGAAAAAAGTTGTTAGAGAATTGCAAACATATAAAGTACAACATTTCAAATATTTTACAACAT
>NC_092865.1:69876775-69879707 GCF_032062135.1 Pyxicephalus adspersus | reverse complement strand
GTTCTTTTCTGACAATAACAATCTAAAACCCACTTTGCTCACCTAAAGTTGCAATCACGTGATGCTTTCTTCCAAAGTTCACAGCACTGCCTTCTTGACGTAAACAGTATAGGGGACACCCAAAGAAGGAAACCCGCTCTGAAACAGGAATGATGAGGAGAGAAGAGATGTCAGCACAGACGGGGATCAGGAGCATGGCCACCCAGGCAGTGGTAGATCAGAGGTCCCTTGGACAGGAAGTTTGGACGATTATTATTAATACACAGTATTTATATAGCACCGACATATTACACAGGGCTGTACAAAGTCCAGTCATGTCACTAGCTGTCCCTCAAAGGAGCTCACAATCTAATATCCCTTCCATAGTCATATGTCTTTAATACAGTCTAAGGTCAATTTTAGGGGGAAGTCAATTAACCTAACTGCGTGATTTTGAGATGTGGGAAGAAACTCATGCAAACACAGGGAGAACCTGCAAACTCTGAGTGCTAACCACTGAACCATCCAGCTGCCCATAGTTGGAAGCAGAATAGTAAAAATATCTTTGTTTGCCAATAGATGGGCAAAAACAAGCAGAAAAATATATTTAAAACAAGCCATCACTCATCTATTCAGCTGCTTGTACTATTAAGTAGTTCATTCTTAATAAATCCTCAAAGATCACAACAAAGCTTGTGAAGTCTGACTGTGGACAGACATTGTAAGACTGCCAAGATTCTGCTGCTAATAATGGAATAAATAACTATTAAACATTAAATGAGGTAATAACTGTGATTGCTGTGCCTCTATTGTAAACTCTATGGTGATACAATACATTTCTCTACTCTACCACTGCAACAATGGTAAATGAAGTCTTGTTTTAATGTGCTTTTATGGATTCTTTAAAATATGGAAATATGCTAACATCCATACTCTGGGCACAGGATCATTTCATTGTTTAACACAAATGATTTATCACTTGAAGTACCAAAACACAACATTGGATAAATGCTTCCTTTTTTAACAACCATACACCCTATTTTTTGTCCTTTCAAGTGGAAAGCAATGGAAATCACTTTTGCTATATTTCATAAAGCTCTGAAAGATCTTTCTTTTTATTATTAGTTTTTGGACAGTCCATTTTTTTGCACTATAAAAGGGAAGTTATTTTTAAACTATGCTGTAAGCTAGAGGATGTATAGGTTGAAAATTGGCTGCCAGACTGGGAAGTGAAGCACAGCATCTGGCTCAGTTTTCAGTGCGCTTTAAAATACTTTATAATCAGAGGGCTTTACAGTTGGTGCACTGTGATGCTGTGTGAGTATTATTGGCAGTAACGGATTGAAGCTAATTGTAATAAGCTAATAGGATAAGGCTGCTGGGCAGAGTTGTGCCTTCCTAGCCTGCAGTTTCCCACTGTGGCCACCAGAAAGCAGTCTTGTTGTTATACACTGTCACATCCAATCATCCTGGATGGATAAGTGGATGTGCATACATTTAAAGCACCATCAACTCTTAAGCTACAAAGCTTTATTATGTGAAAGTTTCTACATATGTGCACCCTAATGTAAATTTATATACAACTAGTAGGCTCATATGATCCCTTATCCCCCATGTCCCAATGCAGTGCTTGTTGCCATAATGACAACTTGTTGGCATGTCAAGCATTGCCACATAGGGTCTTATCACTTTGCTCATGTTAACTCATGTTAACTTGGTAAAAGCTGGCATTAGCCTCCCCAAATACCTGAACTTCCAAAGAGGAGAATATCTGAGGTTTTAACTAAATCTACCATACTAGTGGTCCCCAACCTTTTGGACGTCACAAACCACTAAATTTACGGACCCTGGACCACACGTGTGTCACCTAATGGGAAAGAAACTTCCCCGAGAGTGACGCCATGATCCTAGAACCCGCCCAGTCTCCCATAGCAGTTCTGAGCCTGAGAGACACAACCTGTCCACTTCCACGAGCCTGTGATGCATATGGGAGACATGGTCGGCGGCTCTGGCCGGTGCGCCCCCCCAAGCAGGTTCCTTCTGACCCCACTGGGCGGTGCACCGGCCAGAGCCATAGACCACTAAAATGTCCTTGAGGACCACTGTACTATACTATGTGTATAATCTACTATACTATATGTGTAATATATATACTATATGTATAACTGTGTTCTTTAAAATGGAACATGTATGAATGTACACCCCTACGACTACATATTTTAGGCCTTTAAGCCTTGGGAGGCTGTTACTGCCGCTTTAAGTAGCAGACTATCATGCACTTGGTGGATTCGGGGTATAGTGTGGGTAGCCTCTCTTGCTTCTCCAGCCCAGATGAACCTGATGGTGGTGACAGATAATCTATAGGCAGGTCATAAACTTAATGAGTGTTTAAGGTCATGGATCAGGTCCAGCAACAAACGGCTGAAGACCACTGATCAAGGAATCAGTTGGATGTTAAACCCTAAATAGCCCTCATGGCACCAGTGTGGCCAATAAACATGCAAATGCACGCACAGGAGCGCAGCACCCATGTATGGAGATATGTGTTCCGGTGATTAAGCTAAGTAAAAAATCTAAACTCCCTTAGTAAATCAACCCCATTGATTCATGTGTACGAGTAAACTTTCATGGCAGATAAAAGAAGCATTGTGATCTGGTGACATATAGCTATTTAAATATAGGTATACATTGAATGATTTTTGCAATATATGTATTATTCTAAAAGAAAGTTGTTTGTTTCTTTTTTAGTCAGTTATAACTAAAAGTGGTAAATAAAGCAGTGTCAAGTCACAACACAACTCCCAATGCAAAACAGCACCTATCTCAGACTGATTTATTAGTAAGTTATATACCTTCTCCATTGTGGACCAAGGAGAGAGGGCGATTATATTTATAATATTAAAGGACAACTCAGTGGCAGATTAAACAACTTTCCTACTGTAGATTCCTTGCT
>NC_092865.1:69844342-69875769 GCF_032062135.1 Pyxicephalus adspersus | reverse complement strand
GGGTTTATTTTGCCTTCCTCTGGACCAACTATTTCCATAGGGTTTTATATCTGGGATATGTTTATTTCCCTGGTGGTTGAACTTGATGGACTTATGTCTGTCATGTAGCCATGACCATAATTCATGACAAATACAGGCTTCACTATACCATATTTGCAAATTTAGTGGCAGCCAGGCTGGTGCACTTTTGATGGATCTCTTGATGAGTAATTTCTAAAACATCCTTCTAAGATAACCATAGGGACAAACTGGATTTCTTTCAGGCTTCCTGACTCTCTATGAACCTTTTATTCTTTATCTGTGGCCTTGGATTGCTTACCTCTGTTGACCAGTTGTTGGGACAAGTTTTTGTACTTCTCTTCATGTGGCTATAAAATGCATGATCCTCCTTATATACAACAAAGTAGTCATAATCTGTGAAATGCGTTGAGATTTTGAGGTGTAATAGGATTGTATCATGCTACACATATGAGCCTCCTTGAGAAGCTTCATGTAGCGTTCTCCCCAAGGCAGCGGTTTATTGGAATGAGAAAGTGGTGACCTCATGAGCGTTTGACCTGTGAAGTCTTTCTTTGTAGCAAGCATTGTCCCTAATTTAAGGTTAATGTAGTCATTTCTGTTTTGTGGTTGCAGCTGTTGTTTTCTTTTTTCTCTTTCGTTTACTTGGCCCTATATTCCACTTCTTTTATTTTTCCTGGTTTGATTTTCTATGTAGACCTAAACTTTTTCAATAAACAGATCAAACAAAATTTTTGTTGTGCAAATCACCCCAACTCTTGACCTTCATGTAGCATCCAAAAAAACAACACCTCCTACTGCCCATTAAACAAAAGATAATGACCAATTTGGTCCAATGTTAGGTAAACTGCTCAAAACTGCATGCAACACTGGTCTGTACTTAGGCTAAGTGTATTTTTACGTGGCACTGATTTATCAAAGCTCTACAAGACTTGCGAGGATACATTTTCATCAGTGAAGCTGGGTGATCTAGCAAACCTGGAATGTATTTCTTTAAAGTCATTTGCTATTTTCTAACAAATGTTTTGAATCCTAAGCCAGATCCATTTCAGGTTTGCTGGATCACCCAGCTTCACTGATGAACGTGTATCCTATCCAGCCTTGGAGAGCTTTAATAAACTGGCCCGGAATGTTGGAAATATCAGCAGAACCATGTAACACATAGTGCTGCTTGCTGTGAATTGCAGTTCCATAATTCCCAAACAGCTACAGGTTGCTTCTTTCATGCTACAGAATGTTCAGGCTTGGTAAAAAGCAGGAACAACCAATTACTATGCATTTATATAACATATTTATATAATATTATGGGACAAAATAATAGAATGTCTTTGCTCGGAGCGTGTAAGGTAAAACTAATATATAAAAAAGCCATATCGAAATTGTTTCTAATTTCAGTTTGTAAGAATCTAGTTAGTTGCTAAGGGCATAGACTGAGTCACAGAACTCCAAGGAGACAAGCAGCTAGTAGGCCTATTTATTGTAGCATGATTGGTGCAACTCTATTACAAAACTACATACGATGACTTCATTTTGTCAGCACTTTGTATCTTTTATTAAATTCCATTAGCCCGTGCAATCATTACTTTGCCCTAAAGACAGACTGTAAAATGTCAATGTTTATGCAGGCTTAACATTACACTTAGTGAAGATACCATTCATAATAGTAGACCATATATATTAATGTGATTAAATAAATTGGCACAGTATGTTCCTGTTACCAGTCAGTGAGAAATGCATAATGGGTTTTATGTAATAACAAGGTGTAAGAAACACTGATGTACTGCTATTCATACTGCAGCTTCTCTTGTGATTCCCACACTGCATAGCTGGGATGGTGTTACCGTTATTCACTGTTGCAGCTTCTGTGTTTCCTGCCTGCTCATCAGACTATGAAAGACCATCACCACAATACTGCAGTCCTCCCAATGCTATCCTCTTCATGCTAGCTATGGAACCCTGTCCCCCAAAACATGGTTCATAAAACCAGCCATTTTTTTTAAATACAAAAACACCCGGTTGGACAGCCATATGGCATATAACCTCCCATATTTGGCCTGATTATTTCTGTGCATGGTAATATGGAGCGGTATTATAAATATAGATTGTAGGTATTTATACAAACCCAAAACCTCTGTATATAATTTGTAATGAATGTCTCTATTATAATAGGCTGTATATGTGCTGTAAGGGATCTGGATGTATAATAGGCCCAGGGGCATAAAAGAATGACTTTCATGGACCCACCCACTATTCTAAAGTGAGGATGTGAAAGTCTCTAGTATAAAAAGGCTCTGCTGTGCTAGGTAATTATACTGTCACTATATTACCATAAAGGGGACCTGAACTAAAAAAAGTAAAAAAGTACTGGGTGGTAGTGATCATACAGATATGTCATTTGTGCGTCCACCCTGAAAAACGTTTAACTCTTGTTTAACTCCTGTACTCGTACCTACAGTCTTCTTATTTTTATCTGTATTATGGGCTACTGCCTCTAATTGTAAGTTTAGGAGATTTAGAGTGAGATTTGGGGATGTTACTATTGCAGATGGAGCCTTGAGATGAGGAAGTAAAGTTCTGCCACTGCTAAGATTGCTGCCTCTACACAGAGTGGTGAACGAAGCCATGGTATGTCAGTAATGGCGGAAAGATCTGCTACAGGGGGACTCCAATCAGTAATGGTGACTAGTCTTTTGACCTCTGACTGCCTTTCTTTGCACAGCTTTTACAATGTAGTTCATACTTATTATCTACATCGATCAAGCGATATCTCTTCTGCAATAAAAGGAAAGTTATCCGTCTGTTTTGATTCTCTTCCAAGTTTGGGATCTTTAGCAATCTTTACTGACCAGGCTGGATTGATGTAACTCTCAATGCATGATCATTCCTGGCAGGCAGCTAAGCCAGGCTTGTATACAGAGCTGCACAGATCTGTGGCACCTTAATATTGTTATTAATATTAATAATAATAATTATAATAATTATTATTATTATTAACATGATTTATATAGCGCCAACATATTACACAGTGCTGTACAATAAATAGGGATAGACTTTGCAGACAGACAGGTAAGTCTTTATTCAATCCATATTCTGTCCCTTCTGCAATAATAAACCTGCCTGCTTGCATTTATTAAAAAATTGGGTTTAGTTCTGCATTGAGTATTTTTGAGTTCTGCTTTAAGCTAGCCCTAAAATAAGATTTCAATTTGATATGTGGGCTGAACAAACATACGCATCTTCAAGCAGACTCCCATCGCTCTGGACAGTTAATGTGCAGATGGCCTTATCTCAGAGAAAGTGTAGTGATTGAGAAAATCAAACCAAATCAACCTTCTATTTCCCATAAACAATTGGCTGAGGATTTTGTATTGTACTCATGAATACATTATGGGCAGCTTAAATCAAACTTCGCACATCACATACACTGGCAAATTAACATCATTTCCTAAAAGATGACATCCCAGTGTGAATGGGCATAACTTAGAAATAAATCCTTGTTTGAGCAAATTCTCTCAAATTCTTGACTTTGTTGAGCTCCCCTTTTCCCATATTGGGAAGGTTTCAACTGCCATTAGTTGTGGGATTAGCAAGCATTTAAACCTTTTGACCAGACAGGTGAAAAATAAAATACACCCTCTTCGAGTTCCAATACTTTGTGTATCAAAGCTCAAAGAAAAAAAATCGGTCCTTAGCAGGGCTTTTTGCTAAATAGAACCTCCGATGAACATCATATGATATATTACAATGTGTTATTATTTATTAGTCTATTTTTATTTTTTATATTTAATAAGTCAAAATACAGAAGCAGTGTGTGAAAAATTAAGTACACCCTTACCACTTCCATAGAGACTAGGAGGGTAAGTAGCAGCCAGGAGCTTCTATTTAAATACACTAAATTTGATCAGCAGGTTTGACCTTAGTCAAGTTTTGGTAGTTTGCAGGTCCAGAGCATTCAAGTGTGTGTTAACACAATGCCAATCAGCAAAGACATCATAAATGAGTTAACTTGTTAAATGTTAAAGTTTATGATTACGATTACAATTAGAAAAAAAAGTCTGGCTTGTATGGAAGTTTTGCTAGGAGACAGCCTGCAGGGGTGGGTGTGCTTTGGGCAGATGAGACCAAAGTGGAAATATTTGGCCATAATGCACAATGCCACATTTGTGAAATCCACACCCAGAATGTCAGCACAAACATCTCATACCAGCTGTGAGGCATGGTGGTGGTGGGTGATGATTTGGCCTTGTTTTGCAGCCACAAGACCTGGGCGCATAGTAATTGAGTTGACTGTAAAAAAATTTCTGTATACCAAAGTATTCTAAAGTCAAATGTTTGGCTATCTGTGCGAAAGCATGGACAAAATTGTGCCATGCAAGAGGACAAGTATTCTCAGCACATCTGCAATTCTTCAACAGAATGAATGATTACATATACATGATTGTTTGAACTAACAAATGTTTTTGCACAATTTTTCTTCTATTTTTGTTTTTTGTCTTCTATTACCAAAATAAGACATGGATTATTGTAGAAACTGTGTAAAAGTGCAAGATAAAACGTTTCACCAGTTAAATAATATAATTTTCCTTTAAGTGGTGTATCTATCTACCCAAGAAGAGGGACAGCTGAGAAGGAAAGAGGGACAGTTGGGAGGTATGGGGAAGTGAAATAATCACTCCAATAAAACCTTCAACTGCAGTGAAACCTGACAGGATTCTTAATTTTTTTCTGCACTGCCCAAAACAATGTTTTGGGTATAGATTACTTTAATAATGAGCTCTCCTGCTGTTTGCACCACTGAATCACTCCCCTGCCCTACACCAAAATTCTCTGAGAATATGACACTTCCAGGAGTGTCAATGTTATCTATGCCCCACAGCTGTCACTGGTTCCTTCTTCCACATCACTAGTGCCCCCTGAAACAAGTGCAAGTCAGCAGGGAAAACTTAAGAGCAGATGGGGACCTAGGTGGTTTACACATTTTGCAGTGGAATTTAGAGGCTGACTTCCCAGGTAAGTATTTTTTCTGTTGCTACGTACAGGTTTTGCAGACAACTATAGCAAGAGGGTGACTATAGGGTAGTGGTTGGGAGAATTGAAGTGCTTACTGTAAGAGAACGCCTGATTTGTTAGGGTATTTAAAGTGTCATGAAAAGCAAAGCCAGATATTTGATTTAAAGCTCAAACTTGGGCTTGGGATTATGATACCTTTGTGTTATCCTTCTTCTTGGGCAAGAGTGTCAAATTCTTTTTTGGCCCCCAAAGGAATCCGAATTTTAAACTGCAGTTGGCCTGCCGCTGCGATAAAATAGCGCCGCTACTACAATTCCGGGCATCACTCACATCTATAGACCAGTGGCCTCTCTGCCTATGCGTGGCCCCGCATTGGACTGTTTTAGAGAAGCAAGTAATGCCAGGAATTGTAGTAGCAGCATCACTCGCGTCTTTAGACTAGGGGCCTCTCTGCCTATGTGTGGACCCACATTGGACTGTTTTATAGATGCATGTATTGCCAGGAATTGTAGTAGCGGCATCACTTGCGTCTTTAGACCAGTGGGCTCTCTGCCTATGCGTGGCTTTGGACAGTCACATTGGATTGTTTTATAGACGCAGGAAATTGTAGTAGCGGTGCTATTTTAGTGAAGAGAGAGTTCCAGCCATTCATAACATTAAGCTCCGCATTGGACTGTTTTCTTAAAGTAGGGAATTGTAGTAGCGGTGCTATTTCAGTATCAAGTTTGCCTTGCGACTTTGTCTAAGTTTTTAATTTTGGCCCACTGTGTATTTGAGTTTGACACCCCTGTTCTAGGGGAACCCCAACCCCTTTTTTGATGTAACTTTTTCCAAGTGTTTTTAGTTCTTTCCACTGATATCACAGGTCCCCCACATAATCAGGCAGTTGGCGGATCTCAAAAGTAAATCAGACAGAGCTCTTTTTTTATATTTTGAACTAATGCTTGTCAGTCTGTTTTATTATATTATGTCCATGCTGGACTTATTGGCCAAATGCTAAGCTTTCATCCCCAGTGGCAAAACAGAGTGTCTGAAAGTGAACAAAAGGTGGGTACTTGCTTGCTGGGGGAAGGGAATGAATTTACAAACCTGTTCCTCTGTTTGAGCAAAAGGAAAAATTGCTTTGATATGCATAGGGTCTGGTTTACCAAAGTGTGAACTAGGTGAAGTGCAGATGTGTTCATTACAAAGGGCGAAGAGAGTTTTTAGTCCAGTCCATTGATATCACAGGTCCTCCACTTTATCATGCAATTGGCAGATCCAAACTCAACATTTTCCTATGAGTACAGCGAGGGCCCTTGACTCCTTGGGCTCACGGGGAATGAGCTAAATCAAACTGAGCGTCATTCAACCCAGAAGAGGACCAGTGTTGGATCAGTAAGCAGATCATTGTGTGGGGACAGTCCTAGATATAAAGTACAGCAGGCAGAGCCCTGTTTTTGATTTTTAACTACCGTAATACTTTTTTTCATACTTTGCTCAACCTAATACCCACCTCCCAGCAGCACTTACTAACCATTTCCCTCCCAGTGGTGCTGAAGAGTGAACAAAAGATGGGTATGAGCTGCTGGAGGACATGAGAATTCACAAACCTGTTACTCTTCATGAGCAAAAGCAAAAATTGGATTGATATGCAAAGAGTCTGATTTACAAGTGTGAAACTAGTTGAATTGCAGATTTATTCACTAGAAAGATCCAATCAAGTGCAGGAAAGTTTTATGCTTTTTAACTCTCCTGCAAATGAATGAACTTAATTTTACTGCACTTTAAGATAGTATCACATTTTAGTGAACCAGGCCCAGAGGATAGAGAAGTGCAATAAATATCAGCAGCTAAGTACGCTCCATTCTCTCTGTGGCAGTTTGGCAGCTCTCTTTCCGCACATCATTGCTATCTGCATGTTATCAGATAAAGCTTTCTAAATAGAAAGAATTACATATTTGCACTGGGATAAAAAAAACGATGAAGTATGTTGGTTGTACTTAGTCGTTATCCGCAATGATTTTTGGAAATGGTGATGAGTTGCAGGCTTTAATTTTTATAAATATATGCAATCTACATCAGCTATCTGTATGTT
The DNA here is from genome assembly GCF_032062135.1 of Pyxicephalus adspersus. Classification (NCBI taxonomy): domain Eukaryota; kingdom Metazoa; phylum Chordata; class Amphibia; order Anura; family Pyxicephalidae; genus Pyxicephalus; species Pyxicephalus adspersus. Next base: position 69,868,664 of record NC_092865.1, on the reverse strand, counting down.
TTATTCTATCTGTATGCAAATATTAAAGTGATTGCAGTGAATGTTTTTGTATGTGTTGAAGCGGGAACAGAGATAATGGCAGAGGATGCTGCAGGTGGGTGGACGCTTAGTTGCCCCCACACAGCTCCTGCTGCATGACATGAGATGCTAGGTGCAGAACATTCCTCACTGTGATAGTGGACTGCAGGGGATAAACAGGCCTGCAGTGCGGGAGACAGAAAAAGGCAAGGGGAGGAGGGAGATAAACCAAGAAGGAGGGGGAAAGAGACAGGGAGGGTGCAAGAGTGAAAAGAAGGATGGAAGCAAAGAAGAAAGAGAAAGGAGAAAGAAAGGACAGAGACACAGGGGGAAGATATGGGGGGAATGTAAGCCATGGCGGGAGGCAGGAGAAATAATGATTGAGATATGATAGATATAAAAAAGACTGCAGCAAAATACATTACACCTTTTGTGTAAATATATTACATTACAGTTTATTTGTTTGAAGGGTTTTTAGATTTTTCATTTTGGGGCTATTTTATCAATGGCCATGTTTACTAATGCCTAGGTGCCAGAAACAATAGAAGATTCAGACCTTCATCTTTTTAGTCCATGTATTTAGAGAGAAATATAATATGTCATTGGAATAGACCAAGATAACAAGATATCATTTTATTGTGGACGAATCACTGCAGTTCTTATTGGATGCTTTGTGTTCTCACTTATTTCTTCAGTAAAGTTATGCAAAATTAAAAAACTAAAGTGCTCTTAGCAGACAGCTAACATATGCTGGACTATCAGTGAAAGGTGAACTTGTTTTAGACATTTGGACTACAGGTAGTCCCGGGTTACATACGAGATAGGGACTGTAGGTTTGTTCTTAAGTTGAATTTGTATGTAAGTCGGAACAGGTAGATTATTTTAATAAATGCAAATAGGACAAATGTTTGTCCCAACATAATTTTAGGCAGCATGGTGTCAGTTACTGTATAAAATCCTCACTGTGAGTTAATCACAAACAAAGAAAAAAAACAAAAAATTTATGGAGCCTAGACATTCATTAGTTTCTGGAGCAAGCTTTGCTTTGATATGCAAAAAGAAACAACTGCAGAGTTTGTCTTGTCATTAAAGAGTTACAAGATGTAGCAGAAGAGCTCAGTCTTAGCTGTGTTTAGCAAAAGATTTCTTCTGCAAGTCATGCAAACAGCCTCCCTCCTGCAAAACGGGGACAGGGAAGCCTGTACATATCGAGGAGTTGTCCGTACGTCGGATGTCCTTAACCCGGGACTACCTGTATATGAAATGTAATTCAGTAACGATTCACAGAGGTTTCCAAAATGTTCTTTTTCCCAAATCTAAAGCTAAACACTGGGATTTTGGGAAGCATTGCCTAACTACAAGACACATGTATAATACTTGATTCTTTGTGTGTTTGTGCATATCTTTCTAGACCCATGCAGTAATCCTTCTAGATTCACGTGTGAATGGTTTTCATTGTGCTGTAGTTTCTTGTAATGAAGACCAGACACATTTGTGCTATTGTCTTGCAGGGTGACTGGTTTTGTAACTTCCCCCATTTCATTTTCCATAGGCAGCCTGTAGTTGGGGTAAAGGGGGCTGCGAAGTCCCTGCCACAGCAGATGCTGATGGTGTCACTGCTTCTGTAGCCAGGTAAAGTTTGAGTTTTTGGTGCAAACAAAGCACATTTTGTACCTGCAGTGTAGCTTTATTATCCACAATTCTGTGTATTTATGCAACCCGCCTTCGTGATGGCTATTGATGTATTCAAATGTGTGATGCTGCAGCATCAGGAACTGGTCCATTAAAATTAGCTAAGACATAAAGCAGATCAGAAATGCCTCTCACACACATGGAATAGAGCTGTACACTATGTCAGGCTGTACAGAGTGAAAACATAGCAAAAATAATTCATTCAGGCACAGGACCATGTGAGCCTGGACATAGGATGATCAATATATAGAGTTATACCACAGAGCAGGCAGCCTTAACATGCTTTTCCTTTGCATTCACCCAAACATAAATAACCACTTTCCTATAGTGAATGCAGGCACTTATTCACACTCAGTGGGCCTGATTGATGAAAGCTCTGCAAGACTAGAGAAGATAGACTATCATAGGTGAACCTGGGTGATTGTTAAAACTTGGAATTATTATAGTCCAGGATTAAAACCATTTGTCAAATAATAGCAAATCATTTTAGGAAATCCCTTTCAGGTTTGCTGGATCACCCAGGTTCACCCATGATGGACTATTGTCTCAAGTCTTGGAAAGCTTTATTAAATTAAGCCCAATATGTCTATGTATAAAAAGGTAATGTCAAACTGTACCAAGGGATTCTATGCACACTGCATCATGAAACTGTTATTGCTTGTTCATCACAAATAGTAATTAATGTTGCTGTGTATTGCATAATTGGGATTGATTAATTATAGAAGCAGTCAGCATGTTCACTAAGTGAAGTGAATGTGTAGTTTTACCCAATTATGTTCAAGGATTTTGGTTGGTTGATTAAAATGAACACTTCTTCAGTTTACTGAATTCATGGTATTTTCCCAGACTTTTGAGAGCCTTTTGATTTGCTGAATTGTAGCTGAGGCAGTTGAACAAACAGCAGTAACAATACATGGATCCCCAGTTCTCCTTTGGGAGCAAATGGCTATTTGAGCACAGAGCCCCACTACTTTTGCACCGCACACACATACACAAACACACACAACGCACACACTGACTAAAAGGCGTTTTAGAGCAGCGGTCGCCAATCGGTGGTCCGCAAGAAAATTTTGGTAGTCCACGGGTCTGATCGGTGCACCCCCGAGCGGGGTCAGGAGAAGGACCCCGCTGGGGGGACGCACTGGCCAGAGCCGCGGACCACGTCCCCGTACAGTTGCCAGGCTTGGGGAAGTGGGCAGGGTTATGTTATAACGGCGTCACTCTTGGGGACGTTTATCCCTTTTTGAGTGACACCCGGCTCCCCGCTCATGCGCGGTCGGGGGCTGGTGATTTTAGTGGTCCGGGGGACTGAAAAGGTTGGCGAGCACAGGTTTAGAGGGCAAACTAAATTTCCATCCCTATTGAAGACCTAAGTGTACAGGAACTCAGAAAAGCCCACCTTTGTCTTCAAGTAAGCAATTTTTTAAGCATTATCCACTCTTTTAAAGGAAAACTGCACTTACAGATGACCAGGGTTGTCATTTGTGGACTCTCAGGAAAACATTAGTTCCCAGGGTGTCTTGCTGACCTTATTTCTTTATTATACCAATATGCACATCAAGAATTTTGAGATCACATTAGGCCCTTATTAGTATGAAAAACCTCTTCCGTGCTTTTCCTTGATTTACAATAACGGGACATGACTAGCTCTCCCCCTATTTAGTAATGTGTTTACTGGACACATATGGAGTCTCAATGGATCTCAGTAACTCAGTGGTCCTGCTTTATTAAAGCTCTCCAAGGCTGGAGAGGATACACTTTCATCAGTGAAGCTGGGTGATCTGGCAAACCTGGAATGGATCTGGTCCAGGATTAAAAACATTGGCTAACTAATAGCAAATCATTTTTAGGAAATCTTTTCCAAGTTTGCTGTATCACCCAGCTTCACTGATGAAAGTGTATCCTCTCCAGCCTTGTATTAGTCCCAGTATCTTAGTAATATGAGACTTGCAGAACCGCGGAAGAAGCTTTTATTAATAGTAGTAATAGTTTAGTAAATAAAATACTGGCAACTTCTTGTGGTCTGCTCTTGGATAAAAGGTATAATATTAACATTTTCTATACATGTAAACCTGAGTAAGCTTAACCTAATAAAACATATCCAAAGCATTGAATGTCTTAGCTCCTAGGCCTTAGGCCTATATACTGTAGGTCCTATTCCTCGCCAACCCCTAATTCCCACCAACACACCCTTCCCACCTCACTGACACTTAATTCCCACCCGCACACGATGGCCACATGAGGCAAATCGGCTGTCTGGAACATTTTATTATTATTACAATTACCCAGTTATATGTAACCTAGCAAAACAATGGGTGGGTAACCTTGAAGCCCTAGATCTAAGCCTATTCTGCTATGTAGAAATCTGGCTCTGTTGGCCTTTCTACTGATCTTCTAATACAGGGGTGCCCCTATTTTTTTGGCTAGCGATCTACTTTTAGAATGACCAAGTCAAAATGATATACAATAAAAACTTGGAATTAATAACTCCTGTGCTTGGTAGAGTTTAATTTGAAAGGCAGGGCTCCCCGATCTACTCATGTTGCTCTTGCGATCTGCCTGTAGGTCACGATCCACCTTTTGGGCACCCCTGGTCTAATAGCTTTAATACCTGGAATCACAGACTGAGGGGGAGAATGGGAGTTCTGACTTTGCACTGACTTCACAAACTTCATGGTTTTTCTTGTTTAAATATTTAGAAGATAATAAGATTAGAGACATTTTGAAAAGAGAAATTGCAAATGTGGCCTCCCTAATAGCACAGATATCATTTATGTTTTTAGAATTAGATATACCAGGTACCCTTTAAGATATAGTTATCTTCTTGCTTAAGGCCAATAAGTAGATCTTGCATGATATTGCATAGGAGAATACAATGAAAGGTCATAAGGGATGGAGAGCTGTAAATACCCCCACTATGAATCCCTGCCTCTTTTGGGCACTGTAGTTGTGGAAGAGCCCAGTGTACATCAGCATTTCTTATTATCATTATTATTATTTCTATCATCTTTTTATTTTGCACTGACATATTACCCAGCACTTTACACAGCTCATGGTCATGTCACTAATTGTCCCTCAGAGGAGCTTGCAATCTAATGACCTTTCATTAGTTATATGTCATTAACATGGTTTAAGGACAATTTTTTATAAAGCTGATAAACCTACCTTCATGTTTTTGGGATGTGGGCATAACCTGGAGTGTAAACATGGAAGAACACACAAAAAAACCTAAAATTCAAATCAATCAAATGCAGTGAAAGCAAGATCACTGGCCACTGAGTTGGACCACCATGCTGCTGACTGGTGGAAATGTTACTTTGAGATCAGTGCAATATATTGTGGGCACAACTTCTAAAGCCCCCCAGTGCTAAAAATCATGCAGAATGTTGTAAGGAGAGAGGTGGGAGTTCTCTATCCTAACTCTCCTGCAAATAATGATAAAATAAAACTTTTAAATCCACAAGTTATAAATACAAATGCACATCTAAATCACAATGGGCTCAATTTATTAGACTGGAGAAGATAGGCTATCGTCGGTGAACCTGGGCAATCCAGCAAACCTGGAATGGATTTGGCCAAGAATTCAAAACATTTGCCAAACAATAGCAAATGTTTTTTTGAAATACTGGGTTGCAGGTTTACCCATGATAATCTATCCTCTATGTTCTTGGAGAGCTTTAATAAACCAAGCCCAATGTGTGGTGTTTAAGGATGAATGACTATGGGTCAATTGTAGCAGTACAGGGTTTACTGTCACCAAAAAGTTCCATTATAGCTTAAAAAAATACAAATAAATAAGGTTGTTTTTTGTCAGTCAGTACTTTTCTGACCATAATTTATTTTTCATTATGTTTGTCATCATGCCTCATTGTATTTAGTTTTATGAAGCAAATTATTTTTGTAAATCTGGAGCAAAGGTAACTTTCTGTCTCCGGCTGACACCAGTAACACTTTCTTGCAGTTAGTAATTTGCCTTTCTTATAGACATGGAACGCACGCTGCAGGTTGACAATGCTAAGGCAAATTGGAAGGCAGTAATGGCTTGAGTTGCATTCAGACATTTTTGTCTTGGAAATGATCTTTTTTAGTGACAGTGGAGCAAATGAACCCTATAAAGACAATGCTGTTCAGCTCTATGGAGAGGGGAGAATAAGCAGGGGAAACCCTTCTGTGCCATTCCCCATTGAAAGTGACAGCAGCTGTCCCCACTGGGTTGATTAGTGATCTGCAGTGGTGGAACGCTGTACACATGCTACATTTTCAGCTATGATGATTCCTTCATTAGTCTCCGGTGACAATCAACTAGTGTCTTTAGTGTTGTCACCCGGAAACAGGAACTGCTGTTACTGGCAGGAAAAAAACTTGGCAATAAGTTCCAAAAACGGATCTGCTTAGGAAAACTGTGCACAATGAGGCAAAACGCCAAAGAAACATACTACATACATTTTCATACGTTGTTTTACCCACATTATTAATTATGTAAAGGAAGTGCCTTGTGGGCATAATTCTTCCTGGGATTGTTTCTACCCACATTGGCTTTTGAGTTTGCCTCTGGTGTACATGCTCAATCTCTTACACTCCCTATAAAATAAAAATGTAACCAAAAATAATTATCTATTAAATGATGTATAATCATTATGAGAATTGATATATTGTTAAGGAAATGTGTCCATTGTTGTTTGAGCCATAAAAATACAAATTTTAGGTTGTCAGATCTGTACAAGTGCAGAATACAATCTTGTATCATAGCTTTATGTCACCATACATTAACCGATACATTCATTTGTAGTTATCGCCATATTAAATGCTGGGCTCTGCAATATTTTTTATATTTACAAAGCCGCTAGTTGTAGAAGACACTCTAAGCAAAAACAAGTCTCAAGTTGTTGAACAAAATCATTACAATTGATTCCTTATGGAGACCCTGCACATTTATAGTGTCTGAGGCTGGCCGTAGACCTTAGCTAACATTCGATGGTGTATTGTAGATGTGATTTGACTATCTCACATTGGGCCTGATTTATTAAAGCTCTCCAGTCTTGGAGCACTATATTAAATCAGACCCAATATCTTCTGGGCCATTTCCGCTCCTGATCAGACACCGTCTACATCCAGAATATCAGAATATCCGGAATATCTTTTTAGGGCAATGTAGGAGGGAGCCATGCGTTTATAACTCTAATTATAGGGAATTGTTTTTTTGTCCTTGACAAAGATGGCAAAGTGTTCCCATCACTGAGAACACTTTAGACCCATGCTACCTCACTCGTTATCTGATCCAGCAAAAAAAAAATGCAAGATCAAATCACTATTATCTATAACCTAATAATATCTAATTATTCCTTAATATTCCTTAATATTAATATCTAATAATTCCTGATATACGTTTTCATCCTCGGTCTCCAACAAATACCTCTGCAGAATATGGGTCATCCACATCTTTGTAGGTCCTTAAATTTGCCTATTTATTTATAAATAGTTTCCCTTTGTATTTAGAAGAGTTTCTACTTTGCTACGGGGCACAGTCACCATTGACATTTAATTTGGATCTATCCCAGCAAACACCCCAAAGTTCACCAGTGGCCACACTTCATCCTCACAAACATCACAGGCATCACTGACATCAGCAGTCTCTCCCTTTCAAAGACATTGCTACACCATGACAGGTATACACATCACAGGTACAGCAAGGGCAACTTTTAAACTCATCTCTTGTTTGGATGTCACAGTGTTTAGCGGAGACAAAAAATAAATAATAACAATCATGTTATATCCCAAGACCCCATAATGAAAGAATTCACCATATCCACCTTCTCTCCAGGACTTCTGTTACATATTTACATTTATTTATATCTGATTTTTTTTAGTTGTTGTTTTATTAAAAAAAGAACAAAAAGAAAATAAAAAAGGTCGTTTTGTTTACTTAGTCTTATAAATTAAATGGTAGTCAGAAAATCCCTACTAGCTTCCCCAGTGTTTGTTTTGGGACTTTAGCTTATAGGTTCAATTTGTGCCTCCCAGAGAAGGTCAGCAACCACAAGGTTTATAAACAGATAAACACAGCCAGTGCCAGGCCAGGCTTTTAAACCAGTTTTTTTTTCATGTCAATTATCAAATTAATAAATACATAAATTATCTATAAAAATATTTCGAAATGGACTGATTTTAATTTCTTTTCAGATGTTCCCTGAGGCCCCAAAAGGTAAAGGTTTAGTCCAACAAACTGATATTTCACGTAATGGCTGGATACTGATGGGCTGAACCACTTACTCGCTTTTTACATTTCCTAGGGTTTCCCATGAAGAGAACTCCACAAAGGTAATGCAAGGAGGCACCTGGTGTAAAATAAATGCAAACTTCAGCATACAGATTCAAGCCTTCTTGCAGTGGCTGCAGCAGGTAGGTGGATATAGAAATAAAAGTGCAGAGATCTCACTGTCCCTAGGAAACCCGTGTGATTCAACCGGCCAGCATCTACTGAATCCTGAAATGACCGTTTTGTATAAACTACGCCTTTTAAATAAATACATTGGGGCAAATTTTTTATAAGGGATATTCAAGTGTAACTTTCATTAAAAATAGATAAATAAATAAACTAGCAAGCAATAAAAATTGCACATAGACACACAGAACTGGATTCTCTCAATTATAATCCATGTGTGATGTTATATAATTCATCCTATTGTTTCATATTCTAGTCTCTATAACTCTTATTACTTAGTATAAACATCTTCCCATAATCCTCTTACTATGCCACATAATCCTCCCATATAATTCCTCTTACTACTGCACATAACTGCTCCCTATAACTTCTCTATAAACTGTTAGTTAATAATCCGATATCTGTAATTGCAAACAATAAATCCCGGTTTGGCATTATTTTAACCCCTTCTAGCAAGCATCTCGGCTATCGTGTAGTTATGAAGTGTAATCTGCCATGGCTGCTGAATTTTCAGGACCCTTTATAACACGGTCTGGTTACATTATGCAGCACTGATAGGTAATAACTGTGGAGAAAAGTTTGTGGAGATATTAAGGTGATATTAGGGATCCCGTGTTGGGAAAAACCTAATGCAAGAACAATGCAATCTACATTAAATCCACTGTTGTGCGCTTAATAAGTGTTTGTAGCATTTTTGTGCAGTGCATTGCAACATGCTGCAGTGCATTGAATTACATAAAATTGATATGAACAAGGGAATTGTAAAGTTGAATCCGATATATGTTGTGTTGTATGCTGTCTGGATTCTTCATAAATCATTGCAAAAAGTAACGTATATATTAAATGCACTAATCAATAGCTGCAAATTAACAACTAACTAAGTAAATAAATTCACATGGCCTTTTATATCCTAATCCATATAGTCATTCACAACATTTTATTAACAATCTTTCATTTTGGTAAAACGCTAAATGGATCCTTTATGGCAATGATGATAAAAAAAAATGTAGGCCTTTTCTTTTATTGTACTTATCTTTGATTTTCAAATAAAACTCAATAAAATTTGAGTGTTAAATATTAAACAGGATTGTTTGAGATTTCTACCCTTAAAATATTTTAAGCAGATACATACTGAAATAAAATGAGTATCTGATGGTAGGGACAAAATCCCAAATCTGTTTTGTAATTTCCTGGCAGAGGGAGGGACATTAATCTGAGCCAATCATGTAAGTCCTGTATGCACATGCGCTGACAAGGAATATTTGACAGAAAGAAGGAGCAGAAAGATGACCTCACCATTATGCTACAGCACTTTTATCAATTTATTTGCATGTCTGCATGATCTGCATTCATTCAATCTATGTTCTATTCAATGGGACTTAATTAATCTTAGCTGTAGCAAATAGAAAATATTCAGCCAGATAGGTATTGACTCTGTATTTATAAACCTAACTTATATACTTTTGTTTTGTTTATAGCCAGAAAAACTAGTTCCTATTAGTGCACAGCAAACAGCATTCTTTACAACTTATATCTGAAATCTTACTATGTATTTGCATTGATGTAATATTATATACGTATAAATATTATCTGGTGGATAAGAAACTTTGATATCCAACATACTTTTTAAAACGTCTTTAGCAATGCCAATTAGATGCACCGCTAATCCCCTCCATGGTAATTTATTTTTTTTAAACAAAGATTATATGTAGGAGAGATGTTGAAAATCTTATTAAACATACATTCCCTGAAAATAAATACACTGACTTAAAACTATATGACCATAGAAAAATAAATATAAATTTTTTAAAATCTATACACATACATATACTTATATAGAAAGAGATATAAATATATACATTTATATATAGATATAGTTATACCTATATATGTATAGACTTCTATATGTATGTGTTTATATTTCCGTTATACAACGGGAGGAAATGTGACTGAAATAGCATACATATTTTATATTGTTAGTTATTTTGCTAATCTTTTTATTATGGGAATATTTTTTTTTTTACAGTGCAAATGTTAAAAAAGTGGCTTAAAAACCTGGCTTGGCATTTTCTGCATCCGTTCCTATGCAGCCCCCACTGAATTTGTAAAAGAAAAAAAAAAGAATAAATAATAATAAATTAAATAATTTAAGACAAAAATATAGTATAATTAAATAAAACAAATCCTATGTCCCACCCACTTTTCCCTACCCAGAAAAAAACAACATGTTTGTTCATTGAAAATCGCTTCACATTTTTTTTTTATCTCCCCTTTCCCATAATTTTTTTTTTGCCCCAGTATTCTCGTCCTTTAACTTTGATCGTTTTTTTCTTAAATGAATCAGTTAAATGAACAGGTACATAGAGGGAATTCATGCATTTTTTCTTCGTTTGGTTCATTCTATCCTTTTTGGGAATTTTTTTTAATGTGTTTTGATTTTTTTTGTCTTTTTTTAAGAAATCTGTTTTTTTTTTCTTCATTTCTTTAAACACTTTGTTCTCTGTACTTGCTCGTTCTTGTTCAGTTTGGGTCTCTAGCCCTTTCAGTCTTTTTTTAAATTCCACCATTGCACCTTTGTTTAACCCTTTCACTTTTACCAGTGAATTATAATGAAAGAGTTAAATGCTACAGTTTGCTTGTACAGGGTAAGTTTAAAAACAAAACACCAAATTTCATGAAATGTAAAAACCACCTAAGCATAGTAGGAAACTAGAACATTATACTTCATAATATTCATGTACTTGTGTGATATATATATATATATATATATGCATATATATATATATATATATATACACACATTGTACATTCACTTATGTACATTACATAGTCTGCCATTTTCCTTTGCACAGTGATGGGATACACGATGGTGATGCAGTATGTTCAATGTGGTTATATACTGTTATCACGTTCCCAGTAAATATGCTGCATAAATGTTCTTAATAGTAATGTTTTTACATGGGTACCCTCTATTAAAAGTTTATTTTGTTTTGCAAGGCAATTTGTTAGAATAATTGTTTATAATCCCCATACAAGCAAGACTGCATTTAGGATAAAATACATCTTCCAAATATAGAACCTCAAAATGTTATATACTAACATCAGTTATCAATTACAGCCATTTTTATATCCTCCGCATGTCTATAAATTATGATGGTTAATGCACATAATTTGCAGGACTGGTTTTATGTCAAGTGACATTATTCTGGTCTAGATGTTGGATATGACTTTTTGACTTGTTATGCAAGTGTCAACATTTTGAGGCTATTTTTGAAAGGAAACACCTGTCCTAATCATATGGATCTGTGTATCAGACTTTATATAAGAGTTTTGTACAATTCATTTCACTGTCGGCCAAGTGGAGAACAAACTTCCATTGACTTCAAGTTTCTGAGATGGCCTAATACTCTTCTCTGTGTTATAATAAACCCTTATGAAGGTAAACACTTTATTGGGGTTTGTGGGGTTTAAACATTTGAATAAAAGTAAGAAATATAGGACTTTAGCAATCGCTTTGTGATGCTTATTTCTGTCTTTTCATGGTTACAGTACAGTCTGGAAACAGCTGAGTTACTACTGAATTCCAAAAGACAATTTGAAATTACTGTTTAAATACTGTTTAAATAAAAAGACTAGTTTTGGAACCTAATTTAGAACCAAAAGAGGTCACTTGTTGAATAAAATGACAGCCAAAAGCTTGATACACAGATCTCTAGACCACACTACTTTAGCTTTCTGACCCTCTTTGTTTTATCCCTCTTTGTCTTTCTTCTCTTGCTCCATCCTGTTTCATACTGGGGTGGTCCTGCGGTTGGCTGTGTTGGTGTGCGCAGAGTCCTTATTATCTTTGGGTATACAGTTATGAACTTGGAGGAAGCTGTTATCCGAGTTATAAGTGGCCGTGGGGGTCCCAGCCGACTTGAGGGGGTCGCGGCTCAGCGTGTACATGGAGATCTCAGTGGAGGGAAGGGTGTTGAAGCCCTTAAGGCCGACGGGAGAGGCATCACGGGAGTGGGATGGCTCCGTAGACCGAGAACTGGAGCGGCTACGCCTCTGATAACGATAGCGATAGCTTGGAATGCGAGTGATTGCAGAGGACTGGAGGTAGTCCGTGGCCCGTGCTGTGGCCCTCAGTTGTTTGTGGCGGTCAATGAACATGTGAACAGCAAGCACTCCCACCATTTCAGCAATAATGAAGGAAAGGGCCCCAAAGTAAAAAGACCAGCCATATGAGTAGCTGTTTTTCTTTGAGTCGCTTTTGGAAGGGTCACCTGCATTGGCTGATATGTAGACAATGATTCCAATGATGTTGCTCAGGCCTGGTAAAAAAAAATACAGGAAAAAGAAGAAGAAAGGTTAAAACATCAAACTATATATAAAGGCCTGCTAAAATCCAGGGCTTTAATACATTTTTTTTAAACTTACAGTGTGTCTTGATGAACCTAAACAATCACTACAGATGTGATATATGTACTTAATCTTCCTTACCTCAAAACCACATCTAAACCTACTCTTTAAGACCCTAGACAATAGGTGTGTCCACCAACTTTTAGGGCTATTGGAGACCTAGGAGTAGAGCAAGTACTGTTTTACCTGCAATGAGATTTGCATTTTTACTGAATAATTTGCACATATTGGCCATACTGTATAGTAACACCTCTTGGTTTTTGGACAGAGGTAATGATGCTAATTCATTTTACAAAAGGTCAGGCCAGGTAGGTCTTATGTGTATAAAGCTTTAATGCCATAACTAGGATTTTTACCTTCTTTTAGAACATGTTTGTTCAGTTACATCTCGTATGTTGGAGTGTAACTTCTACCCAAACCACATATCTTCAGAATGAAAAGGTAACTTTATTGAAAAAGATGACATTTTACAGCTTGGTAAAAGTAAAAGAATATAAAAAGAATTGTAAATATACAAGAAACGAGGATCCATACTTTAGCCTGTTAAAAACTCAGTAATAAATAAATAATAAAACAAAAAATAATAAAAAAATAAAGCTAAATGAATTATAAAAAAATGTAAAGGGACCTACAACCCGGTCTCAATGCACATAAACTGTAAATATGCGTAGTGCTAGGGCATTTGCATATGTAAACGGTTGTGTAAAACATATTGGATGTTGCAGGCACACACGCTGGTGGAGGAGGAATAATTCAAGGCACATTTTTATTTACATTTAACTGATGAGCTGTAAAGGTTTTTTTAAGTGCTGCTTATAGATGCATATTTTAATGTTTCATTGCTTCATCGTTTTACATGCTGGCTTGAAATTTTTGGGTGTCTTTTTATAAAGCACTGAATCTGACATTACATTCCTTGGTGGAGAAACAATTACTGCCCTTAAAATAGATAAACCTGGAAGATTTTCCACTAGGGAATGTTTCAGTGAATGTCAGACTCATATAAATAAACCCATTGGTATCTCAACAGATTTTTTTCAACTTTGTTTTCAACTGCCATCTTTTTATTCTACAGGTTTTCTGCTTTTAGAAAATATATGTTATTTTAATTTTTGTTTTAGATGAAAAATTCTGTAGCACTTTTAATTTATAGTTTTCCCACTTAAGGACACTTTATGACATATTTATGCTCAAACAGTATGAACGGTACAGTACCAAAAGAGAAAAATAAATGACTGTATAGAAAGAGGGATGACCATTACCTGCAGACACAAAGAAGATTCCAGCACTTAATATGATATTGTGTCGGGTTTTGTAGAACTCGCTTGCAGCAATGCAAAGCCCTCCCATGAAGAGCAGGATTACACTGAGAATAGGGAATATACTGGAAGCCCTCACAGCCCCTGTAAAAAAAAGTATAGGTGTATTTTATATATGTATGCTATATATAGCAGACTTTAAATCTTTTACAGTATTGAAGGTTTTTGGGATCAATAATACATTTGTTTGCTTATGATTCTTCTGGGGATACATAGTAACAGTGCTAGTAACATTTTTTGCATTCTACATTGTACTGGTTTGTACCGTGCAACTAGCCAACACAGAATGACCAAACGACCAAATGAGTGGCACTCCTCTGTTCACTCCTAGTGTCTGGCACCTTGTTGCAGACAATAAATATTGCTCTTCCTACTTTCCCTTTTCCTCCCCATACTAGTTACATTACAGGTAGCCATAAAATAGCAAGGTGACTGACAGGCAAGGATAAAGTCATTTTTACACCTGTCATCATACAAATATAGATACTGTCATTGCTAGCTCAATTCTAAAAATGCTAGTTCCATATAAAATATTAATGCATTTATTTTTTTTTATTCTGACTTGATTTCCTCTTCTTGCAATCCCCTATATAGCAGCACTTAGATTAGTTAGGGGGGGGGAAGACTGCATGCAAATCAGATGTGTTGTATGCAAATATAAGGGCAAGTTTATAGAAGGTGATAACAAATTGAGTAGGAACTCCTCAGCATGCTGCGGCTCTTAAGCTGGGTACACACGTGCAATAAGTGTCGTTCGAAAGGATCTTTCACGATCCTTTCCAACGACTAAGGACTGCACGATGCATAAACGAGTGCTGTACATACAGCTCTATTGAGAGGGGAGGGGGAGAACAACGGAGCGACATCCTGCTGTGCGCTCTCCACCTTAACTTCCATTACGATCGTTCGTCGTCCGTGGATCCAGGACTTCGTTTGGACAACGGGCGCCTTACACAAGCCAGATTCTCATCCAATATCGACCCAGAGCCGATTATCGGACGAGAACCATTGCAAGTGTGTACGTAGCTTTACACTATGCATACATAAGCCTGGGGGCAAGAGGAGAGTGTACTCCCTCTACAGTCCAAAACTGTAACAACAATAGTGGTACAGACACAGAAATAGAAATACCCAGAAGTATTTTATTTCTGTATTTTACTAAATGCATGGAGTTTCGCTTTTAAGTGGAAAAATGAAAGATCAGGCAAGTCATTATTGCAGAAAGAGACAGGCGATGTCCCTTCTGCAATAATCACTCCTACCTGCCTGATCACTGTCAAAAAAAGCTGAGCCCTGCATGCTTTGGATCTCAGGATAACCTGCCCTGTTCATGTCAGGAATAAATTATGAGGAGGTACATCATTCTGACCCAGCCAATCAAAGTAGTGAAAATTTCCGGTTTAGAAAAAAAAAGAAGGAAGAAGATGGCAGCACCCTGCGACAGAATGGGGACAGGTGAGTATCAAGGGTTTAGTTCTACTTTAGGTGAAAGTACTAGTTTTCACTTCATAGTGAAAGCAATCACTTGCTTATCAGAACATATTTATACTGAAACATTCCTGGTAATTTAATTGTAAAAAGCCTAATTCACTAACAAAATTGACATAAAAAGCTGTATTATGTGTGTGTACAGAATCTATTACAACAAATATACTGCTGTTTTATCTTTACCATGTCTAAAGTCTAAATACTAAATGTGGACATCAAAGAGAAGACTCCTAAAGTTTTACACCAAACAAGTCCACCTTGCACGGGTCAAAGTCCTTCTTTGCAGCACGCAGGGAACAGGCTTTTCTATTTAGGCCATGGCTGCTTGCTAAAGAAAAAAGCACACTGTGAGATTTTATACACCCTTCGTTTTGATTTACATGAAATGTATTTAGTTGATTTAAAACCTGACTAAAGTTAGAGTAGAAAACTACCCTTGTGGTAACTATTTACGGAAAATAAATGCACGTATTTAAATCTTCCTTGTGGCTCTCCTCTTTCCTCAATAAGTATCTCTGTGCTGTGGTTGAATTTATTAGCTACAATACGGAACCAATAGTATTGCATTTTAATTGCGAACCCCAAGAACCTGCCCATAACCTTTTTAGTAGATAGAAGAAGAGAACACTGGCTTCAGGGGAATGAAGGATAATAATAAGGATAACTAATTTGCTTTTCACAGTGCGTAGGCAAAAATGACCATGTAACCCTTGCAGTAAGAAGAGAGCCCCTTCATGGGTAGTTTTCTACCATACCTGCAGTTCAATTCCACTTTAAACCAAAAGTTTAGTTAGTCTTGAAAGAGTTAATCTGCCAAAAAAATGACATTTTAATTATAGGTGAAACTGGTTGGCTGAGTCATACCTTCGTCCCTTAAATACTCCTTTGGCAAAATCTCTGTTAATGCCATCTGCTCCTGTCTATCCCGTAATTTTTGGTGCTTCTGCCCACCTTTGCATGTCTAGCACCTATGAATTCTTCATAATACAACTAGGTAAAAAATAAGTAATTAGAGGTTGCTTTAACTCTCCAGCTGACCTTTTTTTTTGGGGTGAAAAATACTTGGGTCTTCTGTAAAGTTGCATAAACATTATCACAGGTAATGTATGGACAATAAAACATGAAGTCATGTAGGCTTTTAGGACTTAAAGGGAGAGAGTATTTCCCCCTGGCTCTAGTAGTTGTTTTTTTTATATTGAACACTGACAGCTAAGCATACACAGCTCAGCGTACAGTAAATTCAATGTATGGGGTTAAAGTATGTTGTTCCATGGCCAAAGACTTCAGGCCTAGAATAGGATTGAAGGAGTGAGGTGAGGAAATGGGTATATGTTTCATCATTGCAGCAGGGCACATTGCAAGGTATATGTATACAATATGTACAAAAAATGCTGTGTATACTTAGACCTTCGGGGTGGCCAAAATATTTTAGTTTTCCCTGTGAGACCACACTGCTATCTGCGGGAAGATTAAGCAGAAAGCATCTGCAATTCTTTTTCTACATTTCACACATGCACTCACATAGGTAAATATAATTTGTTATATAAAAGTGTGTTTTGTAATGTTTAACAAACATGCAAATGCTTCAACACCTTACTAACTTGTAATATTGAAATATGTTGGTGATATTACCACTAACTATACCTTGTCTCAGTTTAACATCTCTGATTCAGTCACAAGAAAATTACAGGTGTGACTTCAATGTGACACCACAAAAGATAATTGTAATACATCTGCTTTAAAATTCTAGTGTTTTCGCTCTAAAAGGCATCTGCAGAAATTCCAGACACAGTAATTGGCGGTAGCTTTCTACTAATGTACATTCAAACATGCACAAATAAAACTGGGTGATTTATTCAATACTCTACACGCCATTAGACTCAAGTTTAAACAGCCAGTCAAAGGAAACATTCATTCATTTCTTAAGCTGTTTTGAAACGGAACTTAGCAAAGTTTTAGGTACATTGAAGCTATAGACCCCTGAACCACAGCCCATGGGCCGAATCCTGCCTTCCGGGCCTTTTAATCTAGCCCGATAAACATTCTCATTTGGTAAATCCTGCCTACTTCTCGGTTGAGGTGGCAGGCTGGTAATGTAAATATACGGGACCATTAGACCAGTGTTTTATATAGAAAACCCTGCCATCACAAGCCCCTCACAACCATGTGTATGCTTGGTGTGCAAAAGGGGCTTTCTAACTGCCTAGCTTTTTTTAGTGACTATAACTGTTGGTCTACAAGAAAATTGCCTGACCTTGGTGGTTGCAAAATCCCAGCATAGTGTTTCCTTTTTTTCGCTTTCTATTTGAATTGAAACTGTTAAAAAAATCCCTTTGCAAATGCTTGCAAGTGGCACCAATGCAGGCCTATGGAGATGGCTGGGACAGGAAGCCGGGTCTGGATGTTACAAGAAGCCTCAACAACACATGTGGCAATACTGTTGCCTATTACCTCCTGGATCTCCTGAATAATGAATGAATTCATTTAATCCAATGTAAACCACCCAAAAACACTTAAAAAAACTGCTAAAAAAGCCAAAGTTAACCTTACCTTCTATATATTATCCCCCAACAATTTAACGAATATAGTATAAAAAACACAATTAAAACTTATAACCAAAGGCAGACAAATTCATATGCAAAACCAAACATTTGCTAAATCCCGTCCACCTTTTTTAAATTCTTCCCAAGTAGATAGATAGATACAGAAATACTTCAAAGAATTGAACACCTCAATGTTTTTCACCGTAAATATATGGGGCTATTGATATGAAACTTACCTCAGATGTTGGTAACAACCCAAGTATTCCACACATACACAAATACTTCCATAAATTAAGTTATGTGTAATAATGTGGCATGGCACAGGGAATAAGTATTGAACACACTTAGTTTATATAATACTTAGTAGAAAAGCCTTTGTTGGTAATGACAGTTTATGATGCCTCCTGAATGAAGAAACTAATCGTATGCATTGCTCAGATGTGAATTTGGCCCACACAAACCAATAGTGGTCAGGTTAACGTCCTCTGTTCTCTGTGTTTCGCCAAATGGCTTTTTAGGGGATTGTTAAGAATGTTTTGACTTGGTAATCTTATGGATTATGTACTGAGCAGTGAAATGGCCACTCGCATGTGCGTTCCTACACCTCACCAATGCCATCTCGCCAATTTTAGGAAACTGGCTCAGCGCAGTCATTTGCTACCATTTCACCAGGACACCATGCCAGCAGCAGTTCCCACATTTCAATCACACATTAAACACCTTGGACTCCACTTGTTTTCTTTAAGGAAAGTTAAGAACATAATCCATGAAATTGGTGAAATACGTTGGGACTGAGGTCGTTACCTGACCACCATCTAAGTGACTTGGGGTTCTAATTTGTCTAGTTGATTGGTCCTTTACCCCATGAAATATTAATTAAATAGGCACTGCCTAAAACACCCCAACTTTCTCTTACGTCACTTTAACCTTACTCTACCTAATTATTGCAAGAAATACCTGGACTGGATCCATCACTTGCAAATATCAGGCTGTGTCATAGTAAATTGGATAAATCAGTTTTCATCAGTAGCACAGGAAAATAGGATTTGTCTGCATACAGTTGCTCAGACTTTACTGTTTCCTCCAATTGAGCTAAAGATTGACGATTTACTTGGATTAAAAAGACTTGGATGACTCTCTTTGAAAAACTATCCAAATATTATTAGTAAATAGTAGAAGTGGTGAATCGTTCCAGAGAATAATCCCATTGTTGTGTTAGGTCAATAGGGATTCCGTTATCCTCTGCAAGGACAGCTGCGTTTCAGAGTAGGCACAGGCAGATCCAACAGTGTGCTTGCTATCAGGCTCTGTTTGCTGGGAGCAGTGTGCAGCACATCCAGTTGATTTCTATGGTTATCATATGTATTATAAAATTAGTTATTTGTGTTTAGGAACAAAGAAAGAGCAGGCCAAGTTACTGTTGTCTTTCATACACATTTACACACAAGGTTGTAGCAGTTTAATCAGCACTAAAAATGAAATTTATTCCATTCAAACTACCATTGCATTGTTACAGTAGCCATGAAAAGCATTATGAGTTTCAATCTGGGTTTAGTGCTGGATATCAACATCTGGGCTTCCCATCTTGCTAGACAGGGATTTAGGAGCCTATCTAGCAGATCACTGTAAACAGAATGGAAGTGATATGATGCCTCTCCACAGCGGTAGATCACTGCTATACAGATCAGTTGCAGCAAATAACATATTATTATTAGAAGTTATCTGTTGCTGCAGAGTTTAATTGGGCTTACTTGATTCACCACTGTGAAAAAGTCAGTATAGTGTAAAAGAATTTGGATGACTGTATCCACGTGTCCTGTACATCCATGTGTCCCCAAAGAGCTGAGCTCAGTTATTTCAAAGCCAATATTTTTAGAGACTCTTTAGTCACTGGCAAGGTACCAATGGATTGGCATAAGGCTAATGTGGTTACTATTTTCAAAAAGGGAGCAAAGTCATTACCAGGTAACTACAGACCCATTAGTTTAACGTCCATAGTTGGAAAGGTCTTAGAGAGTTTGTAAAGAACCACATAGGGGAGTTTATGCTAGAGAATAATATTATAAGTGATAGTCAGCATGGTTTCAAGAATAACAGAAGTTGTCAAACAAATTTACTCTATTTTTTGAGGTAGTAAATAAACAGGTAGACAGTGGAGTAGCAGTTGATATAGTGTACTTGGACTTCGCTAAAGCATTTGACACTGTACCCCACAGACGGTTAATATGAAAGTTAGGGTGGATAGGTTTAGAAAAGTCAATCTGTAAATAGATATAATAGAGAACTAGCTTAAAGATCCCATCCAGATAGACCTTTACTGTTTAACATCTTTATAAATGATATAGAGTTTGGGATTACCATTTCTGTGTTTGCAGATGACACCAAACTATGTAAAGGAATTATGTCCATACAGGATGTATATAATCTACAAGCAGACCTGGATGTACTGTTTGATTGGGCAGCCAAGTGGCAAATGACATTTATTATAGATGTAAAATTATGCACTTGGGGGGCTAACAACATGCATGCTTCATACTGTCTAGGGGGAATACATTTTGGGGAGTCAGAAATGGAAAAGGATCTGGGGGTTCTGGTAGATCATAGACTTAATAACAGCATGCAATGCCAAGCTGCAATATCTAAAGCTAGTAAAGTATTTTCTTGTAATAAAAGAGGAATAGACTGCAGAGATGGAGACATAATCCTCCCCTGTACAAAGCATTGGTCAGACCACATCTGGAATATGCAGTCCAGTTTTGGGCCCTAGTTCACATGAGGAGGGATTAGCTGAACTGAATCTATTCTCCCTTGAGAAGAGACGTATAAGGGGGGATATGATCACCCTGTATAAATATATAAATGGTCCATATAGAGAACTCTCTTCCCAATTATTCACTGTAAGATCATTACAAAGAACAAGGGTGCACTCTTTGCTTCTGGAGGAAAAGAAGTTTAAGCTCCGGATAAGGAAGGGATTCTTCACTGTAAGGTCTATGAAAATGTGGAATTGTCTCCCTCAGGAAGTAGTTTCAGCAAGTTCTATAGATTGCTTTAAGAAAAAGCTGGATGATTTCTAGAAGCACAGAATATAACTGAGGATTAAGGCTTTAAAGCAATAACACATACATCTAGTAAAGGGCTGCTAGAGCAATCAGGGGAGGGGAGCTGTCAGCTCTGCTCCCCTGATTGCGCTTGCAGTTCTTTACAGTCCCGAAAAATAACCCGAATTTTCCCACCATTGACTTTAATGATGCTTGAATTCGGCATTGGATCACCTGAACAATATCCCCAATATCCACATTACTGAGATATTCAACCAACACTACTGGAGAGGACATACTTTCATCAGTGAAGCTGGGTAATCCAGCAAACCTGGAATGTATTTCTTCAAAGTCATTTGCTATTTCCTAGCAAATGTTTTGAATCCTAGACCAGATCCATTCCAGGTTTGCTGGATCACCCAGCTTCAAATCCTCTGCAGGCTTGGTCAGCTTTAATAAATCATGCCCAATGCCATAAACATTTATAGCAATTGCAGTCTATGAAAAAGTTCCTGTCATGCTAATTCTGCTAATAATCTGCCCTTGCCAACCCTGTGTATTCTTATCTCAGTGTTATGTGTAATTGCAAGCAAACCAGTTTTTTTCCATGTTTGTTGCAATTTATTGTCAAAAAAGTGTCCTCAAAAAGAAAGACCCACACATTACGTTCAGCATTCCTCCTATTCTCTCAGTTATTTGATATCAACTTTAATGAGTTACTTTGCCAATTATATGTAAAATGTAAAATGCAGTTTTAGAAAAAATGTATGTGTTCTAATTTAGCACAATTACTAGTAAATACAGTCTATATATATATATATATATATATATATATATATATATGATAGGAAAAGTTTACTATAGAGACAGATAGAAGAAATTACCCAAACATAAATGATCTTGTTAACGTGACCTAAATATCTGGATTCTATCTATATGTTTTCTAGTGACAGCCATATTTGGTTATTACTGGTTCTGCTTCCTTCTTCTACAAACTAGTTGAACATTACTGCTATTTCTTTTAAAGCAAGTTGGTGACTCCTTAGAGAGGTACTAAATACACAAAATTATAGAAGAGAATGCCTGCAACAATCAGAGTCACAATAATAGTTACTTAAAGCCCGACTCCTGTCAAAAATGACTGAATAAAAATTTGCCTCCCACTCCTAACTGATAAATGTTTTGTCTGAGTTTAATGTTTAAAAACAGAAACTTACTTAACTTTAATCCACAGTCCTGCAAGCTTTCCCTGCTGGTTCCAATTGTTACGACCAGTCCTCTGATATCACTCTCCTTTCTGATCTGTCTTTTCACGCCACCTTCTTCTGATAATTTTACATACATTTCATGACCAGTGGGCTCTGCTGGCCCTGAAGTGTACGTGATGGTTTGAGGGTTGTTTGCCCAAGTTCTGGCACTGGAGAGCAGGCCAAAGGAATACTGGCTGTCACTCAAACTTTGAAACTCAAAATGAGGGCTCACTAACAACCTAATGTTATCATTATGAAATCACTGAAGAAATGATTATGTAGAGCAGTGGCCACCTACCTTTCGGACCTCACAGACCACTAAATTCATATTCTTAAATCCTACGCATGCGTAGGGAGCCGTGTGTCACTCAAAGGGGAAGAAACCTTCCCCCAGAGTGATGTCATGATGCCAGAACCGGCCCGCTCTCCCATCGCAGGCTCAGACCTGCTTGCTAAATATCCTGGGCTGTGACTACTGGGGACGTGATCAGCGGAGTCAGGAGTAGGATCCAGCTGGGGGGCGCACCGGCCAGGTAATATTTCTGCGGACCACCAAAATTTTCCACAGACCACCGATTGGGAACTGCTGATCTAGAGCAATGTTTATCAACCAAGGTTTATCCAGAGTTTGCTAGGGGCTTCCTTGAGCAATGAGCAGTTTGTGCCTCTCAGGTCAGTCCCCACTGACACCAGTGATCTTTTTGGCTATGTGTAAGGGCGACATACCTACCAATGGATAGCAATGTAAAAGACTTTCTTCCCAATGACACCACACTAAAATACTGTGAGCTGTGAATTTAGTATTTATAGAAAAGGTTCCCCGAAATCCAGAAAGTTGTTTTGAGGGAAAATAATCAAGAAAAATGTATCTAAAATATGCAGTGACCCATAACTACCATAGGAATCTCTTTGATTAAAACAGACAATTCTGACTGGCTGCAATTAGATTACTAAACTTTACACTTTTCTTTGTACTACCTTATTGTCGGCACAGTTTTCTCATGTCCCGCCAGCACAGCATATATGTAATGAATAGGATAATGCAAACAATTTGCAGTCTTAATAGATCTTACAGTTCTAGCATGAAATTATAAAACATGGGTTTGGTTGGATGGAGGCTTACAACTGTGAAACTAAGAAGAAAATATTTGGGTTCTTCAGGAAGCTCATGGGGAACGCAGTTTGTGAAGAGCTGTTTCATTTCTTGATGTGTTATACAAAATAAGTGAGTAATTTCAGCAATGTGTTTAAACATTTTCTACTAGTAAAATGTCCAAGAGAGATAATAATAATGAGTATTTTTAGAAGACTCATGTATTATAACTAGAGGAAAGGAAAGTAAAAAGAATATAGAAAAATAGAAATATAACAACCACATTCCAGCTGTCATTTATCCTTGTACATGGAAGAAAAAGAAAAAGCACTGATTGGTTGCAAAACCTTCACTTTCATTCCCTTTATTCTTTTTGTTTCATTCCTAGAGTGAACATAATTTGTATTTCAGGGCAAAGCAACAGGTTTACAATAATACCCCCCCCCCTTACTTTCCTGCCCAGAAGTAAACACTCATCTTTTCTTTCATTTATATCAGTCCCAGAGAGGGAGAAAAGAAAGAAATCACTCCTGCTGGAGCTTTCCAAGGGCCGTGCAGGTTATCATGTTCTGCATGGGAGGGGGCACTAAAATACAAGGTCCTCCTTCAAAGTCCAAGCTTCTCCTGTAAAAATCACCTACAGATATCCCTAAAGATAAATATAAAATTTTGTGAATGTTACCTTCCCCATTTTTTGTATCGTGGGCATAGCATCACCATTTTTGAGAACATTCCAAGGTATTGCAAAGCAGCCCAGACTCACAAGAACAAACTCCATCCCATTTCATTGACATTATTTTGAAAATTTAGAGTTCCCCAGAATCTGACCTAGAACTTCCTAAGACTTGTTTAGGATTCCCTAGGTTTTATAATCACTAGGATCTGGCCTAAGATTCCCTATGTTTTGCATTCTCTAAGATCTGGCCTAGGATTCCCTAGGTTTTGTATTCCCTAGGATCTGGCCTTGGATTCCCTAGATTTTGCATTCCCTAGGATCTGGCCTAGGATTCCCTATGTTTTGTATTCCCT
>NC_092865.1:69839835-69843740 GCF_032062135.1 Pyxicephalus adspersus | reverse complement strand
CTTAGGATTTCCTATGTTTTGTATTCCCTAGGATCGGGCCTTGGATTCCCTGGGTTTTGTATTTCCTAGGATCTGGCTTGGGATTCCCTAGGTTATGTATTCCCCAGGATGTTCACAGAAAAAAACTTAGGTGTCCCTGGCCTAGCTTCCATGGGTAATGACAGAGGTGAGATGAGAAGCCCTTTTAGTCATACTATCAGTGGGTGATTTTTGTTACAAGTTGAGGAAGTGCAGACATTAAAAGTGAATTTTGTATTTTATTGCAATATCTCCATTTGAATTGAACTTGATGCTTTGCACTCTGTTTATAAAACACAGTTTAGTTCTAATATACTTATGTGAACAAGCAAGCAAACAAATCAGTGCACTTACGGAGAAAATATTCGGCAGTGTCTGCTTCATAATCTGCATCCTCTGGAAAGTGGTCAATCTGTTTGCAGACTCCCTTAAAATTACCTAAAAAGAGATGTGAAAAAATGTGTCAGAATTTTCTGTACAAGGATACCGTCAACATGATGACCCAATCAAACAGTAAGCAGTAACATCAGAACTAAAATGATATATATTTTTGTTGACTGCTTGTTACTGGTTAATGTACTTTGCAAGTTTTTTAATTAAAGGTGGACTCCAGCCAAGATAAATATATATATTTATGTATGGAAGGAACGGTGCCTTTGTCCCTATCATTTCCCTCACCTTATATTGTGTCACAGAGGTGATGGAAAACCTCTGCAGTGAGGAAAAAGCTGACAGATTTTCCCACTCTATCTTCAATTGAAAAAAAGTCCTGGCTGGGGTTTAACTTTACACTTTATTAAGTGTTTTGTTTCCTCCACATATATAGGAAAACGCATATACCAGCTCAGTCTTTACTACTGTATTCTGGGTAATGTAGAGAAAACCTGCCAGAAATATAAGCTCAAGCCATTATAAATTAAAGGTAATTAGGAAATTAGGTTAGGAAATTAGGATAGTGCCCCTTTTCCCCTATCACTTCTGTAAGTGCTCTTCAAACTGCCACAAACACGAGCAATTCAAACTAAACTTACAATCTTACAATTGAAAAAAAAGCATAACCAAAAGTTAATAAAAACAGCACGTTTAAGTGATTGGATTTGTATCTTATTGGCATATCCCTCCCTTTGGGCTCTATTTATAAAACAGGGAATCTGACATTCCCTCATGGGAATCTTCCATGTCTATGTGTTTCAATGGCAGTAACTAATTCTCACCAGGGAACCTTTAAGGGAATGTCAGATTGCCTGTTTTATAAATAGAGCCCAGTCCTATCATGCCTCGTACATCATGATATTGGTCAGTGAGGCAGCCCAACGACCGATAAGGATTTGGTCCATGTGGACTCCTGTATAAAAACATTATTGCAGGAGTCCACTAGGTCCACTAGTCTCATAGTATTTTCCTAGGAGTAATCATAACAAACATGTTAATTCCAGTTATTGGAAATTCATTAGCTAACAAAAAGGAGGTCCAATTTAGCCCAACGCGTTTCGCCAGAAAGCCATCCTCAGGGGAGGTGGGACCATTAAAGGTAGTTAAAAATGGTGAAAATTTTTTGTTCCATAATGACTACATTCACATTCTCTGTTCCATAGAGATCATGGATGTCTGCATACAAAGATCTGCTCAGTGCACCCCCTCTAATCCTAAAATCACAATAACTAGAATTAACATGATTGTTATGAAAACTCCTTAGTACATACTTCAAGACTAGTGGACCTCTGTTAGATTAGTTCTTTGCACACCCCTGCAATAAAAATTTAGCCAAAAACCCTATTTTCCTTTTCATTTTTCTTTTTATTATATTGTAAAGTATTGTAGGGCTGGCCAACATTCATGCAGCAGGTTAGAGTAATCTTCGCCAATTACTACTACTGTAAAGAAACTTGTAAAAAAATGTGGTTCGCCATATGTTATGATGCTTCTATTTCTGGGTCAACTAATTTTTGGCATTTTTGGTTTTCATTAAAGGTCATCATCTGCTCTTTTTTGATTGTCTTTGTTTCATTTGTTAATGTACAGCCTAATCTCAAACAAAATTGTAATGCATTACAGCTAAATAGATTTTAAATGTGGTGGCTGCTTTAGTTTCGTTTTGTAGACTAAGTACATTGTCTGCAAGTACAGAAAATCTGAACCTGACAATCTTATAGTGTTTTTGTACCTTCAGTGAATTGTAATTTGGAGCAACTTATGTATGCACAGTCTGTATGAGTCTTCCCACCAATCTTTTATGAAAAATATTATTCCCTTGTAAGTAATGAAAATGATGGAAGTGGAGTAGGGCAATCATGTTGCTGTTCAACAGATACAGTGCATTGATTGTGTGTTGCCCCTGGGGTAAAAAATACATTTCAATCAGGGTCACTAGGTGAAAATAAATGTAAAAAATCTGAATGCATCTACTGCATCCAAGTATTCTGCAATGGATTACATTTGTGTTGTTGGGTTTCATGTTAATGTTAACAATGATGTTGTTAACATTATTATTATTATTATTATTATTATTATTAATAATAATAATAGTTTCATTTTGTGTGGAATCTCTCTCTAGCTATGAAAAATAGAAATACACACCATTTTACAGGATTCTCCATGCAGGGCCACCATCAGAAATTTCTGGGCCCCATCCTAGGTACACTTCCTTGGCCTCCCTCCTCTATGTCCTAATGTTCCAGCACTGCAGCAGTCAAGCTCTTTTGATCAGAGCCTGGTACAAAGGTACCCCTTGTCCTTCCTGTAGGGGCCTTGCTACCGTGGCTCAGTGGTTAGCACTCCGGCCTTTGCAGCGCCAGGTTTGAATCTCAGCCAGGGCAATATCTGCGTGGAGTTTGTGTGGGTTTCCTCCGGGTACTCCAGTTTCCTCCCACATTCCAAAAACATGCAGTCAGGTTATTTGGCTTTCCCCTAAATTGACTTTAGACTGTATTAATGACATATGACAGATTGTGAGCTCCTTTAAGGGACAGCTAGTGACATGACTATGGACTTTGTACAGCGCTATATGCGTGATATGTTGCGTGATATGTTGACGCTATATAAATACTGTATAATAGTAACAACGCAGGTCTTACATGACTCATAAGTGCTTTTTGACAACTATACCCTTAATTTTATTGGCAGAGCTCATTCAAAACAATATTATTCACAAAATGTTGAAATGACAATAGTCTGTACAGCTGTTGCACAATGTCCTACATGCTATCTACACATTCTACAAGGGACAGTGTGCTACCTGCTGTGTATTGAAGAACATTTTGATTCAGAAAAGTTTTAGTGAGTGTACACTGATTACACATAAGCCATAGACTGAGTGTGTTTATAGAGGTCACAGAACTCAGAGGTGGGTTTTAATATCATTCAGTGTTCATTTTTGCTGTGGATATTATTTCTTAGAATACAACATAATTCAGGGTAGCAGACTTCACTTTCTGAGACTACACACAATTTCAGAATACTGTTTAAGGTAGGCCGCTGTGTCAATGGGCAGCACTTAATTCAAATAACAGTAATTTAACAGCTACAATATTCAGGCTGTGGGGGAAGTTAAGAAGGTTTTTTAAGTGAGGAAAATGCCCCCTCACAGACGGTAATTAATACATGACATGCTTAACTGTGCCCACTTTGAAAAGATTTTGTGTGAAAAGACTGGGACACATACAGGAATTAAAACATGAAAGAGGTTGCAGCCCAGTCTCGATCTACTCAAAATTGCAATTTGACTGGAGTTGGCATTTTATTTAAACCCATGATATCTTCATTGGTGGCACCAAAAGCCTCCTGCAGCACTCCCACCAGCCATAGTGAACTGTAAGGATGAAGAATTGGCAGATTACATTCAGCAGTGGCAGAATAGGTCCTGCCAAGACTTGGGTGAATTGATCCAC
>NC_092865.1:69799840-69839647 GCF_032062135.1 Pyxicephalus adspersus | reverse complement strand
GACCAGATCTATTCCAGGTTTGCTGGATCACCCAACTTCACAGATGAAAGCGTATCCTCTCCAGCCTTGTGGAGCTTTAATAAATCAGGGCTATTGTGTTAGACAAGAAACATCAGCTTTCTCTCACTGCTTCCTATCTAGATAAGTTGCCACCTAATACCAATGATGCAATGCACTGGGCCAGTATATATGCAAATTCCTACTGACACAAAAATAACAATAGGAAAATATTTTACCAATGACACCCATGTAAGGAGCCTTAGTTTTCAACTATCACCAATGTACAGAGAATTATATGTTCACTGACACCAATGCCAGGGCATTTTATCCATTGACAACAGGAAGGAGCCTTGATTTTTCACAGACACCAATGTAAGGGGCATCCTACTCCCCACCAACACCAATCAGTGGCTTAGTCATTAAGGTTTACTTCAAACACCCACTTTGGCAAAAGCAGGTGTCCAAACAGTTCCATTGAAAGCAATTGGGAAATCTCCATGGATGCCTCAGTTTTGCTTTTCTTCACTTCCAAAGCAGCATGCCACTTTGGATTTGATATAAAGCAAAGCATTCTGACTCATCCATGGAGAATGAATGGAGAGTGTTAATGTGTAACATAGATCTGACTCATGCATTAAATTTATGTACTTACTTGTTACATGTTTTTATTGTCTTAACAGTCAGTTACTACTGGTCCCCAAATATTTGCACCTTTAGTGTAGGCCCATGTGTAGCTTGTTCACGTAGATGGTCAAAGACTAACACTGGAACACCTGTCAGAGCCTGTAAAAAGCTGCATTAAGCATTCTCATTTTAACATTTCAAATGAAATTTGGGGTTATCATTTCTTTTTTTTTTTAATTTTTATTTAGGTTTTTTATAGGGGTTATCAATTTATTTCTGAGCATGGAACAGTTTGTAATTTGCTTACCTAATCACTGCAAATCAATGGCAAATGTTTGCAAGATATAATGTATATACTACATAGAGCAAACTCTATTTTGTTTTTTTTAGCCCTGACACGCTATTCACCATGCTACAGTTCTCAGTATGTTCATGTGTTCTGCAGACTTTAATATTACACTATGCAGTGTATTTACTATGTAATCAAGTTTTACACTTTTAGACAAAGCTCACCTTAACATGGTATGATGGTTTTTATACAGACAAGGTATTTAAAGTTGGGGACTAAACATCAGAACAGCACAGCATTGCAAGAATTTCTTTACCGCATATCTTTCAGATGGAAAAATGAGCAAAAAGCTCCAAGAAGTCCATGTATGTACCTGTTGTACCTAATATATACCCAAAGACCCAAGGAACACCCAAAGCCCTGGTTCCCAACATTCAGATACTGATTTCTAGCTCCAGAAGTATTGTTCGGGCAAGATTGTGCCTATATTGTGCATCTCTTTAAAGGGCTTTGCAAGGGTACAGGGGAGAAGACAAAGTTTCATTTTCAGAGCTGGCAGCTTCCATTTGCTAATGAAGAGCATAAATTTAGTTGTTTCCCTGGTCCTTGACTTACAAAACCTATGGGTGCCTTCTTGTACCCTATCATACTAGTTTTACTAAACCCTAATTTACTAAACTTAGCTCTATTTTACAAAATCTCCATTTTAGCCAATGTTAAATACATATTTACATAGTAGGTTAGGTTGAAAGAAGACATAAGTCCATCCAATGAGACACAATTAATAGAGGGGGCATTGCCCTTTGTAACAGAATAAAACCTTGACCAAAAAAGCAGATGATAGAGGTGTTTCTTGCTTCTTCTGCAGGTACCTGGCAGTTCATATTGTTAAATTATTGACAAATTTACTTTAAGTCAACTGAATTTAGCTAGGAAAGTAAAGCAATAAATCTGAGTATTATTCAAAAAATTGCTTTTTCCAACAATAGAGATCTGGGGGTTATATACTAATGCAATACAGGCTGTTTACCTAGTAAGTAATTTTGGACCTTTTAGGGGAATGTTTACTAAACTTTATAAATATTGTGAAGATTTACTTTGCAAAAAATATCCAATCAAATACAAGCAAATGTAAAGTCTAACATGATTTCTGCTTGCACATGACTGGATGATTATAGTCAGCAAAGCTTCATCTGATTCACTAAGTTAAAATTCCCTTGCAAGGTGATAATTCACTTTGTTAAATAAACAGCTTATAATCTTTTAATAAATCAACCTCATTGCATCTCCTTTCAGATTTATTCGAAGCCAGCAGTTTATGACCATTAATAGTCCCCAGTGTCTACATTAGCAATAATGCTGGAGTGCATTATTGACTCAGGCACACAGAGCCTTGAATTCTGCCAAAGTCAAACCCCTTGTTTATTGTACAATGCTGTGTAATATGTTAGTGCTTTATAAATATTATATAATAATACATAACAATATAATAAATATAATATATCATAAAACTAATACTAATAATCATTAAATAACTAAGCCCCACTCTGTCCTAGTAATAAATTCAGATCCATGCTGTTTACTAAATACTTTAACCTCTACAAACCATTGTGGTTTTGGTGGTCGAAAAGTGATTGATGAAGACCAGATTTATTCTCTGTTTGGAGACAAATGAAGGACTTGAGTATAGCCTGGGCTTGGGATCTAATAAGGATACAGATCCAGAGACACAGCGATCTAAAGACTAGCACTAATACATGGAGGCATCACAGCGGTATTGTTACTTTTTGCACTTTTTAGACTGGATCTCCTTTACTTTAAGAACATAGATTGACCTTAATTGTGACAACTCTAATCCCTGATTTAACACCACTGACCTTTAAAATACTGTCGACCAATCAGTTTTGCTTGCAATATAGATGCAAAAAATAAAAGTGTTGTGTGAGAAAAATAACATGCAACAACCAAATGAAGCAGGATAAATGAAGGATAAGTGTTAGAGTTATGTGGCCATGTTGTATTCCTAGTCAGACTATTGCATGTAAGAAACTAGGACATCCTCTACTTTCTCCCATTCCTGGTCTGTCATGTGCTATTTTGTAACTCTTGTGTGCACATACCATGTAAGAACGTGATACAAATTTTTATGGACTAGTACAGACTATTATATATAATATAAAAAATTATATATATAAATATAAAAGTGAGTACAACCCATGATCAGTTTTTAAATTTTTACAATAATTCAAAACACAGATATTAGATCTTCAATAATACAATGCCTACATGTAATGGTGATATTCCTAAACCAATGATATGGTAATTGACTTGATGTATTACATCACCAAATTTACTACCAGTTCAAAAAATTAAATTAGAATCCGGTGTTCCAGTTTAGGTGGCAGTGATTAGAGCCTCCTTATGGAGTATATAGGTGAATCTTATTTCTATTTAGGATATCTAGGGTTTAGTGCTCTATATCAGAGTCTCCAACCCCCGGTATATGTACAGCTCACACTGCCCTGAGAAAATTTTGCCCCCCCCCCCCATTGCCGTGGCCAAATTTTATTCTGTTACCAGGTTCTGCTGTCATAAAGGTTTGTGACAACTCCTCTATATTCTACTGATGTGTGTAGTACCATCATGCCAAAATCAAAAGAGCTCCATAGGTCCATATTGATTTTGAGCTTGATATTGATGAGCTTGGCAAGGGTTGTAAAAAGTGCTAATTGGACCATAAATGGTCAAACTTAACCCAAAAGCTAAATCTCTGATATTTAAAGACGTTTTCAAAAACCTCAACATTTTATTTTGGGATCTGTAGGTTACCTTGGAAAAATTTGGTGTCAATTTGCATGCATCTAAAATCAAATTTCGCGGCCCCAAAAAAATAACATCACACATCACTATAGTTTGTTATCGAACATATAGGCAAAGACCAGTCCTTCCAGAAAAATGTGAAGTGAAATAATATATATAAGCTATAAGCTATGACCTATAGGCTTTTTTTAGGGGCAATTGTCAAAAATTAGAATAAATTTTCAACAAAAAGTGTTTATTGAATATAAAAGTCCAGCAAATTATGGAAAAACAAATAGATTATCCAGCTATCTATGACTTTATGAACCGGATGGAATGTAAAAGCCACTGTAAAGTACAGTGTTGCCTTCATAAAACAAAGGATATGTACATTTCATCTCTTCTAACACAAATCCACTATAATATTTTATATATATTGCCCACTACCCTAAAAGCACAATAAAACTCTTTATGGTTTTACCATTCAAAAAACAGCTAAACTTTTTTACTAGAACCACATAACCTACAATAAACCCATACACATACATTTAGCCCACTCCTACATCTAAAACATGCTAGTTTATACCAGCACACATAAAGCTTGCACATGGGGCTGAATCACAATTGTGTGTTGTATTATTATGTTGGTGTGATGTTTTGACATTAAATATAAATAGGACCTAAATGCAAATTTATCAATTCAGCTGTGTTGTAATGTGTCGCAAAGCATTTCATGGTGTTTTTTTGCTTTGTGTTGCAAAAAAGAAAAAGACATGTTCAATTTTAAACAAATTATGATTCATTTTGAATGGGCTGCCTTCACTTGATCCATATTAAAGCTCATTGCCATGTGTGTGTTAATGTACCATACAAATAAGAAACAAATTGTGAGACTACAAGGTAATAGGAGTATCAGGGACAGCAAATTGTTACCCCTCAGATACCCCTGCCTTTCGGGGTTGATTATAGACTACAGTACAGAGACTTGTGCAGTCAACTTGTATTGATCTGACCTCTCCACACTAAAGGTTGTTTAGTTATTGGTTACTTTGGGCTTGATTTATAAACTCTCTTTAAGACTGGAGAGGATACACTTTCATCGTGAAGCTGGGTGATCCAGCAAACCTGGAATGGATTTCTTAAAATAATTTGCTATTTGTTAGCAAATGTTTTCAATCCTGGACCATATCCAGTCCAGGTTTGCTGGATCACCCAGGTTCACTGATGAAAGTGTATCCTCTCCAGCCTTGGAGAGCCTTCATAAATCAGGCCCTGTGGATTAGAGGGTGGAATTGTGACTGCTATTCCTCAAGTGTTTATTGGATGTTGCAAAACAGTAATACAACAGAGACAATTGTGAGATAATTGATATAGAGTGATAAGGAGTATTTTAAAAGAGAGTTGTGATTGGAGCAATCAGTAGTTACGAATATTATGCCACATATTCCTGCGCTATCATACCAGAGAGTAATCCGTGATCGGTGGATAGGAATCACTGCACAATGATGTAACATTTGTAGACTCATGAATGGTATTCAAGATCAGCTTTCTGCTAACAAAAGCCAAAGTCAAGTTAAGTCAAAACTAAACATGGCTTATTAATGCTGTATTTAGATTTAGTAAGTGGCCTTGCATGTATTAACCACATACCAAAATGTTATTTGTAAAGGGCTGATATTGTAGTTAGGGATCAGGAGAGTCATTTCTGTAAAACTGATTTTGCTGCAAAAATATCTATTATTTTTTTTCAGGGTTCTTGAAATTCACTTTAAGGAAAAAAAATCTACCTTATCACTTTTACTTGATTACAGTTTTTTTGTTGCAGGATGTTTAGTGTTTTATGGTAAATACAAATTGGCTTTCAGTGTGGATGCTGTTATTGTGAAATCGGTGTGGACATTTTTTGTCCATATAGAGTCCGTATATTGAGGAAGCGCAGTCATCTTTTTGAAGAGAAAACAGATGTTATCTTTCTGAAGACAAAAGAAGACAGAACATGTGATAATCTAATTTTCTGTGTGTTCCACCACTTCACCTGATGGACACCATGTCTTGCTTCTTGATGCTTATCCAATGTGACCATTCTACTTGTCGACAGGAAAATCCTTCCTACCAGACACTGGCCATGAACAGTATACTGTCAATACTCCTTCTCTTTCTCTGTATGGCCAATCAGAAATGACTCCAAGTTTAGATGCCTCCAGAAAGCTGGCATTTTATGTTTTTAAAGTGACCTAGGATTAATTTTGCAGGAAAGAATTCAAGGCTTGATAGCAGCATATTGCAGATAGCTATAAAGCTGCTATATAGCTGCAAATGCTACTATATATATTCGCAATAATGCTTCAAACATAAATAATTTGCATTGATACATTTATTTTTGGCTATTTCTGAGCACTGGTTTATTTCATATATCCCAAGGTCTATTACCTTTTAGGTGAACAATATAGTTAAGGAATACAAGTTAATGAAATGTTGACTTCTCGTGTGGAATTGAATTGAAGAATCAAAGAATTCATGTTGCAATGCTTTCAGGGTCACCTTGCCCCAAGCTATGTTCCCATGCCTACTTTATATCTATCTATCATCTGATTCCAAGTGCAGCACCTGCCTCAGACATGCCCATCAGTGTAGCATCTTGTCCAGGCATCAACCTCAATGGAGAAGGGCTTGGTGACATTTGGCTTAACCAGGGCTGGGCCAGAAAGAAAAGCTTTCTTTAGGAATGAAAGGCCTCAATAGCCTCAGAGGGCCAGTTCTTAAGCTCAGCATCCTTCCGGGTCAGTGCCGTGATGGAAGCTACCAGAGTGGAGTAATTCCTGATATACAAACTATTACTGCCGATATTAGTTTGTAAAAACCCAGGAAGCGCTGAGTAGCCTTAAGACTGCAAGGCAGAGGCCAGTTGGAAATAGCTGCAACCTTTTTCCGATCCATGGAGAGGCCTTCCCTAGAAGCAATGTAACCCAGGAAGGGTACATGGGGAAGTTCAACCAGGAACTTCTCTGCCTTTGCATAGAGTCCGTTGTCTCTCAGCCGCTGTAAGACCAAACGAACATGTTGTCTCTGAGTAGGCAAGTCTGGAGAAAAAATCAGAATATCATCCAAATAGACTACAACACAGATGTATATAAGGTCTTGAAACACCTCATTAACAAAGTGCTGAAAAACGGCCGGGGCATTGCAGAGACCGAAGGGCATCACAAGGTATTCATAATACCTATCGCTGATGTCAAATGCGGTTTTTCATTCATCCCCCTCTTTGATCCAAATTAGGTCTAGTTTGGTAAAGATCTGTGCACCACGGAGACATTTGAAGAGCTCAGGAATGAGAGGCAGAGGGCAACGGTTCTTTATGGTGATAGCATTCAGACCGTGGTAATCAATGCATTCCGGGAGAGTCCCATCTTTGTTCTGGACAAAGAGAAACCCTGCCCCAGCAAGAGAAGAGGACTTGCATATAAATCCCCTTTGCAGATTCTCCTTGATACACTCACTCATAGCCTGCATCTCAGGCAGAATGAAGGGGTATACTCAACCTCTGGGAAGTGTGGAGTTGGGAATGAGGTCTATCGTCATAAGACCGGTGGGGAGGTAGCTGCTCAGCCCTGCACTTGGAAAAGACATCTTTGAAATCCATATACTGACTCGGAATACTTAAAGCAACCTCAGGAGTGAAGAGAACAAGGGGCCTGATAGGTGTAAACTTGGTCAAACTTTTGAAGTGAAACAAGGGACCCCAAGCCAATACCTCTGGAGTAGACCAGTCCAGGACTGGGGAGTGTTGTTGAAGCCATGGGAGGCCCAAGATGACTGCAAAGGTGGCCTGAGGAAGTATAAAAAAAAAAGTTATAGTCTTGTGATGTAGCACAACATTTTACATTTCTATTGGTCTAGTCTGAAAGCAAATAAGTCCACATGACAGGAGGGTACCATCCACTGCAGAGATTCGCAGAGGCTGTGATAATGGCTTCATAAGCCAAGTACATTCCCTGAAATTTCCAGCTGCTCCAGAGTCAATGAAGGCCCCAAGGGCAAGTGTGGAGTTGTTGTGGTAAAGCCAAATGGCTATGGAGGGACGCTGACTGGTGGGGAGAGAAGAGTGTCCTAGCATGCCCCTCTCAGAGCATGCTAGGCGCTGAAGTTTCCCAGCCTCTGTGGGCAAGATTGAATGATGTGTCCCTTTTGTCCGCAGTAAAGGCAGAGACCAGATGAGAGACCCAGGGTCCTTTCTTCTTGGAAAAGCCATGATCGTCCTAGCGTAGGTTCTTCAGAAACGGGGAACAGGGGAGGCAGGATTGTGCCAGTCGCAGGAACAAAGGCCTTACATAAGCGAGATTTCTCCTGGAAACGTTCTTGAAATCAAATGTCTATCTGGATGGCCAAGGAGATTAGATCATCCAAAGGGGGGAATCTCCCGACCAATCCCGGCCAACATATCCTTGATGCGATCAGAGAGGCCTTGCCAGAAAGTAGCGTTGAGTGCCTCATTGTTCCAGGTGAGCTCGGACGCCAAAGTACGAAACCTAACTGCAAATTGAGCAACAGTATGCGACCCCTGATGGAGACACAGAAGCGCGCTGGCTGCTGAGGAGGCGCACGCAGGTTCCACAAAAACCCTCCTTAAAAGGTTCAGGAAAGTTTCAACATTACCCTTAACCGGATCCTTCTTTTCCCAGAGTGAGGTCACCTACGCCAGAGCTTCTCCAGATAGTAGGGAGATTAAATATGCCACTTTGGCCCGGTCAGTGGGGAAATTTTGTGGTTGAAGCTCATAATGGATACCGCACTGATTGTTTGAGTGGCAGGTGATGTGCAGAGGCCACTGGGATAGCGTGCGCTGGCGGTTCAGCAGGTGCACTGGAGGAGATCAGCAACTGATCCAGGCGAGCAGTAAGAGAATGAAGCTGGCGGAGCACCTGGACTTGGGTAGTTTCCTGGGTGTCTAGCCTCTGGGCAAGTAGTTGGTTGAGGTTTGCTGAGGCCTGCGAGAGTGTGTTAATGGTTCGTGCAAACTGTCACCCGCGGAGAGACAGGACCACTAGGGGGCGCTACGGTTTGTACAGAAGTGGTGTGAGCCCTGAGAAGGACCACGGCGCTGAATCTAAGCAGAAATCAGGTCTTTTCCAGAGCCTCTGATGGTGAGGGTGTTGGGCCGCTGGTTACTGCCAGGTTGCGGTACCAAATCACAAAGCAGAACGATAGTCGAGGAAGGCCGGGGTCAAGGTAGGCAACAAGCAAGAGAGGTCAGGTCAATTGCCAGGGATCCAGGAGATAGACACCAGTGACACGGGGGCCACCGCAGACACAGGGAACACGGTGGACACTGGAAGCAACAGGAGGCACAGGTGACTCAGGGATATCCACAGGCAGAGGGAAACACTGAAACAGCACAGGGGAGTTGACTGAGAACCAACAGACTGGGCAATGAGGGGTGAACACAGGAGCTGGACAGAGGAAACACTGAATTAAGCACCAGGTGAACCGGAACTAGCCCAACAGAATTAGGGGCTCGGTACAATGGAGACACGTTGCATGAGTGCAGTGTGTGAGCTAGCTAAATAGCCAGGGCTGGTCCAGAGACTATTTTCTGATTGGCCAGCAGATTAGATGATATTGATAAAGCCTGAAAACAAAGGCATGACCAGCGTCAGAACTGCCCGCAAGCACAGGAGAGAGGCGTCTGCGCTTTAGTGACAAACAGGTTACTGTGACACCGAGCTGTACGCTTCAGTATTGTTTCCACCATTATAACAGTCAGCCCGCTCCGCAAATACCGATTCTCATTCGATTGTTTTATTGTATTTGTTTATTTCTCAGATGCTCTTTTAGGTAAGTATGACCTTACCTGTGTATTTTCTTTAACTGTTATATTTAATGGCATCAAATAGTTTGACTTTGATAACTATCATTTCTTGTTTAGTCTTAGAATGAAATAAACCCATAATGAGTGAGAAAAAGCAAACAAATATTTTGTATTTCTTTAGTAATACCAAAGATAATGCATCTAATAATAATCGTAACAATAGTAATACTTCACCTAACCGTGAGCTGATCAATGAATTAGAGCCTCCATAGTCCTCGTCAGGCACCATTTGAAAGATTATTATTTTACAAATGTATTTATCTTTTTTTAAAAATTCATATTAAAGGCCTGTGGGATTTAAAATTATGAATTTAGTGGTCCATGAGGTCCGAAAGGTTGGCGACCGTGGAAATAGAGTGTGCCATATATTTATTATAATGATGACACTGGGAAACCAATCTATATGCAATTTGAAGAAACATTTTAAAAGAAACAAGATCCCCTGTCACAAATAATACATTGTTCATTTATGATGAAAGCACTTCTAGCTGTCACAGACAGAGGTGGTTTATGACCTGGTGATTCTGCCATTCACCATACCTAAAGAAATTTAAGTGGGGATTTGCTCAAGTGTGATTGTTTTATTTTATAGCTGGGATGTGGGTATGGAACTATAAATACCACTTCATTAGATCTGCTAATAATGTGTTTACATAATTTCACTTAAACTGTCCAGTATAGGCCTACAAAATACATAAAGCTAGCTAACAGTCCAAATATGTGTTATAAAATGATGTAAATATTGTTGTCATTAAATATGGTACCAGCATCTAAATGGAGGGAGATTATAGTGATTTTTACCTATTAATTAGCTGTTACTATATATGGAGAACCCAGAATGGTCATTAAAAAATTTTATTTCTCTATATTCAGCAAGAATATACTAATATTGCTAATATTTAAGAGCATTGTGCTAATCATATCTCTCATGGTTTAGGTGTTGTTCCATTTCATAGCTTTTCTTCTCCACAGACTGAAATCTCAGCAGTGACTGTAAGTTGTAAAGAAAAATTGTACTTATAGCTCACATGCTTTTGCCACATCTGTAATGTGTTTCTCACCTTTTCAAGTACTTGGGTATCAGAAGAGAAACGTTTCTCACACTTTTTAATAAATCATGAACAAATAGATCGCCTCTTCCTAGAATACAAACACCCAAACTGTCAACCTGACAACTGCAAAATTCTAACAAGTTATGATGCCAATAATGTGTCTTTGGAAATGGTAAATCTATTTTAAATTTTACCATTTATATAATGTAATCCTAACAGAAATTAGATAATTTCTCTGTGGATTTTTTATTTTAATTGATACGTATAAAAACTTGATTATTTTGCTGTAGCATGGTACTCACTGTATATGACAAACTAATAAAGTCATCCAAGCAATCAAATAAAAAATCAGTTTTTAATGCCAATTATCACCTCACTATCAGTCATCACTAATATCAGTTATAAACAGCAAGGGTTTAAAACACTTGTTAGTGGGCAGGGCTGCTTTAAGTAATTTCTGGAACCCATACTAGGTATCCCCCGGGGGCCCCCACCCAGGAGTTCCAGCATTGCAACTAGCTCATTTTGACCGGGACCTTGCACAGAAGTACCCCTTGCACCCCTCCCCATTAGCCCTTACATAGTTACATAGTTACATAGTAAGTCAGGTTGAAAAAAAAGATATAGGTTCAACCACTAGGGAAATAAACATATCTCAGATATAAAACCCTATAAGACATAGTTGGTCCAGAGGAAGGAAAAAACAACCCCTGGTACAATTTGCTCCAACAGGGGAAAAAATTCCTTCATGATTCCATGAGACAATTGGATGTTCCCTGGATCAACAGTCACTGTTATCTTTACTTTAAATCCTTAATCCCCAGTTATATTCTGTGCTTCTAGAAAAACATCCATTTTTTTCCTAAAGCAATCTATAGTAGTTGCTGAAACTTGTCTCCCTATTAACTTTCTTCCTCATAAAAAGAGAGTAAATTTGTTTGACAACTCTGGTCTTTCTTGAAGCCATGCTGACTATTACTTATAATATTATTTTCTAGCAGAAACTCCTCTATGTGGTTCTTCAGGACCTTTCCAACTATGGACGTTAAACTAAACGGTCTATAGTTACCTAGTTATGACTTTGCTCCCCTTTTGAAGATAGGAACCACATTGGCCTTACACCAATTGGTACCATGTCAGTGATTAAGGGGTCTCTAAAAATTAGAAATAATGGTTTTGAAATAACTGAGCTTAGCTCTTAGAGGACACGTGGATGTAATCCATCATGTCCTGGTGCTTTGTCAACCCTAATTTTGCCCAACTGTTTCTCAATCATATCAATTTTAAACCATTGTGAACCATTTAAGGCAGTGATGTTGCTATTATGAATTTGGACTTGAGCTCTGCCATTTCCTTTGTGTACACAGAGCTAAAAAAAAGTGTTTCATAAGTCTGCCTTTTCTTTATCCCCAGTTACCAACCCAGAGATATCCTTTAGGAAGCCTACATGCTCAGATCTGATCTGTCTGCTATTAATATATTAAAAAAATGGAGGGTTTGCCTTACTTTCCTTTGCAATCTGTCTTTTATTGAGTTTTGCACATTTTATCTTCTTTTTACATCTTTTGTTATATTCTTTACGGTTTTCAAATGATGAAGGTGATCCTTCATTTTTATATTTTTGGAATACCCTTTTCCTGTTCTTTATGGCTTTTTAACATCAGCTGTGAGCCACATAGGTTTTTATTTTAGTCTCTTAAAATTATTATTACCCATTGGAACAAACTTGAAACATTCCCATTTCTGTTCTGTGTTCTTTGAGGACAATATTTCCTCCCAGTCCAAGTCACAGAGAGCCGCCCTTAATAATGGAAAATTTGCTGTCTTAAAATTAAATGTTTTTGTCTTTCCTGTTTTTGCTTCCTGTTTACAGCTTACATTAAAAAAAAATCATATTATTGTCACTGCTACCCAGATTCTATTTTATTTGCACATTTGTTATAAGCTCTACATTGTTAGAAAGAACTAGGTCCAACAGAGTATTATTTCTAGTTGGGGCTTCTTTAAAGTGTACCATAAAATTATCTTGTATTACTTCATAAATTTCCTCCCTTTTGCTGTTCCTGTAGTGCCATTACTCCAGTCAATGTCAGGGTAGTTGAAATTTCCCATGATTAAAGCCGGGAACTAACCAACATTTAGTTATTGTGTCAACTTACCATGAAAGCTAAATTGTACATAAACATTTCAGCTTCTAAACTATAGATATGCAGCATGCCTCTTTCCAATGTACAAAAGCCTAATTCCATTTTAAAGGAAAAATAACAATATTAATATCTTACAGCTTTTAAAAAATAATCTGCTTAAGGTGCTATACTTATCCCCCTCTGGTGCTGTTTACTGTAGAATAACTGATCTAGAATCATTCAACTCCACACACTGAACACGAATGCTTTGTGTGTGTTTGTGGGGGTTTTATTATTACAATATCTTTATATAACATATAGGTATATATTTATAGGGGATACATTTTACAGACAGCCATTGACCATTATTGCTAGGAAAGGGGGGGTGGGGTTATTTTTACAACCATCCACTCTTTACAAGTGCTGGGCAGGGGATTATTTTTAATAGTCTGTCAATCACAACCAATACTTAGGGGTTAATGACCACTAAGTGGGATTATCACGACTACTTACACCAGTGGGGTCCTACCATTGCCAATGATACAGATATTGGCCCACTTACTATTACTGACAATAAGACCAGTGCTGGTAAATGGTGTATTCCCATGTCTGCAATACATTTTTTCATTTAGACATTTAAAAGTGTTTAAACTTCAAGCCTAGAACTCTGTACAGATGCAAAATTTTCATTGCTGTAGACAATTGTTCCTGATTGACACAGACAAAAAAACCCAGAAATTGGCAGGGGCTTTGCATATTCCATTTCCTACCTAAAACCAATAAAAAGTAGTGCAATGCAAAGCGATTATTTATAACTGCACTTATCTTTTAAATTAAACAAAATTAAGACTTTGTTAAACTGCTAACCGTCCAAACAGAAGATTATTTATAACTGCACTTATCCTTTAAAATAGCATTAGTAATTTCCTGCTTTTTGTTCTTCAAGTCAGTGAACAGTTTCCTGCGTGAAGTGGTTTATTATCCTGTAACTTAGATCAGGCTCATTAGACTTCATTCACAAGGATTTATGAGTTATCTTAACTGATATTTTTTTTTCTAATTTAAATGTTCAGTATACAAACTAAATATTGCATAATTATAACAATGGTCTTTTTTTCTCTAACCTAAATTATTATTTTTTTCCACTATGTTTATTGCCAGGTCATTTTTTTAACAACAGTCTTTGGATTGATGGGATTATATGTACATTCCCTGTATTTTAGCAAATTTTTACATGTAAAAAACTTGTGTAGGCCTGAAACACCCACTAAGACTACTGCTGGGGGCCCCAATCTTTGATATGGTGTCAGTAGCCCCAGCAAACTCATAGACATCACAGTTGCACTGTAAGTAGCATCCCCAACTGGTGGCCTTCATCTGCAGCCTTCTAGATACCAGTTAAAGCCGATGCTGGGGTGCAACACTATGTGCATCCCCAGCACATGAGTTACGTTGGGTTTATTTTTTATACCACTGCCGCCGGTGAACGGGAATATTTATTTCTGAAACTAAAACCAATGAAAGGGGTTTATTACTTTGTCCTTGTTCTGAGATTAAGAATTCCTACATGGCCATGTCTGAGGGGTTATCCTTGTTAAATTCATGCATTTTCCTTGTTTTAATATTATGCCTATGGCCAACACCTTATGTTTGTGAACTGGAAATTGTGGCCCTCCATGTGACTTATGGATAGAAATGTGGATTTTAGACACCCCGTTGATCTCAGCTCTGCAGTTAGCGGCTGGAGATCAGAAGAGGGCCCAGGACCTGAGGGGGTGAGTAGGACGCCGGGGGACAGTGA
Source organism: Pyxicephalus adspersus (assembly GCF_032062135.1). Classification (NCBI taxonomy): domain Eukaryota; kingdom Metazoa; phylum Chordata; class Amphibia; order Anura; family Pyxicephalidae; genus Pyxicephalus; species Pyxicephalus adspersus. The sequence goes on along the minus strand of NC_092865.1, from coordinate 69,825,090 downwards.
AGGAGCAAGGTAAGTGTGCTTTTCTTTAGGTTAAAGTAACTCCAAGTGTGACTCGGGATTACCCCTTTTGCAACTAAAATCCACCCGAGTCATACTCGGGATTACCACTGGACTGCGCATGCGTGGAGGCCCTGTGTCATTCAAAGGGGAAGAAACTTCACCCTGAGTGATGTCATAATGCCAGATCCCATCCAAAGATACAACCTGCCCACTGCCCTGAGCCTGCAAACTGTACAGGAGACATGGTCCGCAGCTCTGGCCGGTGCCGGTATGCCCTGCCTAATCGGGGTCCTTCTCCTGACCCCACTGGGGGGTGCACCGGCTAGAGCTGCTGGTCTCTGTGCTCTCGCGACCCACCTGTCAGACCGGGTGTTGGGACCCCTGCTATAGTATTCCCCTTCATTTCTTGCCATACAGCTACATACAAGGGTATGGAGGGAGGAGAATAGCAAACACAAAGGATGATAAGACACTGCTGGTAGTGAGGGTTATGATGTGCAAGGTGGGAGGGCTGTGTTCAGGAAATTACTTTCTTGGAGTATTAAATGTGTAGCAAGCTGAAAAGCTGATATTGCAAATTAATAAAAATAATTTATGGAAAAGAAAATGCATTTCCAATTCTTGTGGTTTCAGCTGAACTTTTTACTTTGGTGACTGGATTCCTTTAAAGCTTATATTTAGCCAAACCTTTTTAAGGGGGATTAGTAGTCCTGTTGTTTTTTTTTTCTGCAGCAGGATCACAGACAACAATTAAAAACAAATAGGGATTCTATCCTTCCCCTACACAACCTGCTATTGAAGGTTTTCCTTTATTTCTAATTGATAACATATGGCCTGATTTATTAAAGCTCTCCAAGAGGAAACACTTTGATCAATGAAGCTGGGTGATCCAGCAAACCTGGATTTGATTTCTTCAATATACATTTGTAATTAGCTAGCAAATGTTTTGAATCCTGGACCAGATCCATTGCAGGTTTTCTGGATCACCCAGCTTCACTGATGAAAGTGTAACCTCTCCAGCCTTGGAGAGCTTTATTAAATCAGGCCTATAGACAGGAAGTGAAGAGAAATTTCTGTATTGGAGTCTTGGAGAGATAGCAGTTCTAACCCTTTTCAACTTTATCCAAATAACTAAAAGTTTTGCATGGTTGTACAGACATAAAAGATGCTCTATAGAATGTCACTGTTATTTAGGCATACCTGGAAAACATAAAATATTAACACAGACAATGCGAGGTACAGATTTTGGGTAATTTCTTATAAAACAGCAGCAGAAGACCTGTAAGGATAATCTTTGGTGTATTTCAGTGCCAGGCATGTCAGTTTGTTGCTTCTGCTTGTTAGTCTTGGATATTTGGGCTTTTAAGGAAAGAAAACATTTCCAATCCATGCTAGTGTTTGAAATATAATGTCATACCTTCTAAAATGTATAGAGTAACAGTAAGTAACAGATTGCAGCTTCTGTAACCTAAATCGTGTCATGGGGGAGTCCAGCTAGAAAAAAAAGATGGAAAATATGTGTAGTAGTGTGTGTTTATGGGCCTGGATACACTTTCCTCTGTGAACCTGGAATGGACCTGGTCCAAGAATGAAAATGTTTGCTAACAAATAGCAAATGACATTAAAAAATCCATTCTAGGTTTGCTGGATCACCCAGGTTCATGGTGTATCTTCTCCAGTCTTGGAGGGCTTTAATGAGTCAGGCCCAATGTATGAGGGAAACGAAGCTGAAAGGTGCAGAGAGGAAAACAAGGTGAAAGATGTAGGGGAGGACGCAAAAAGAATGTTTAAAAAGTGGAATGAGAAAATTGAACATGCTGCTAAAGATTTTGACAGAAAAAAAGTTTTTTTTTTTTTTTTTTTAGAAAAGGTGGCAACCCTAGGTAGGCAGGCATTAGATGTTAGGAGGAGCATTGTTAGTTCGAGTCCTGGAATTCTTCTTAGTCCCGGCGCCGCCATCTTCTGTCTTCTCCTTCTGGCTACATCACCTGATCTCGCACTACACAGGTGTGAGATTAGGTGACCTAGGCTGCTGTAAAGAGGAAAAAGAAGACAGCCATTCTTTCTGCGCATGCGTGAGATCAACGTCTCATTCAGTGTAGGAAAATGCCCCTTCTGCACATGCCCAATCTGGGCAGATCGGGCAGCCAGGAGACGCCCGGGATGTGTGACGTAGGTATACCCGGAGGCTCTGCGCATGCCCGATCACGGTAGGTAGGCTTTGCATTGAAGTGTAGATCATGGGGGCACAAGGTGGTTTGTAATTAGAACCTAATAGGTGGAAGTGGGTGGAAAAAGATGAGTTATCCAAAAAAGAGAGATGTGGCCTTGAAACTAATGATATAGAGGAATCTCTTTTTTTTTGTTCCTTCTTAACCAAGTCATAAATTTTCATATATGTTTTAATTTCATGCATTTGTGTTTAAACTTTTTTTTATATATTTAGCTTTCTTTTAAATAATACCTAGTGATACTGCTATGAAGGTGCTTGTTCAGGCGCTTCTTGTTGTGTGATGACAATAGAACTGTGATCCTGCATTGCCATGTCCTTGATTGAGACTACAAGTGAGCAAGCTGATTCACATAGTGCAGGCATTTTCTATCATTGTCACCATCAGGAAACCTTTCAAGAACAATAATGTGCAATGGGTGTTAAAGCACCCTTCTGTAGACAGGAAGTGACTGTAAGAGGCTGGAGAGGATTAGACTGAATAGCATTGAGGTGCAAAAGAAGATGAAACAATAGTGTTCTCTAAAAGAAAAAAACATTGGGAATGTTATGATTCCCTGGTCTTTAGCAAACTATAATTCATCCATATAGAGTAAGGTTAGATTTCACAGCATTCATTTCCAAATTTTGTTATTATTATTATTATCAATAATATTTTAAATTGGTGAAACAGAAAAACGAATTTACCATCCAAAGTAACACTGTATGATGCTATTCAGGTATTTAGCAATAGTAAAAATCTAGAAACGATGCATTAAAGTAGGTACAATTTGAAAGAAGAGAAAAAGGAAAAAGGGAAATGAAGAAATAACTGAAAATAGCTGTATAAAAAGCAAAAAGTAAAAGTGCAAACAAAACGTAGACTGCAAGGCAGGAACCATAATCTATGCAAGCGATAAACAAATCTAGCTGGCCTATTGCATGAATCAATTCAAAGTCTAAATTCAAATATTTACAGACACTGATAAGATTACTTCCATTAAGCTGATCTCTTACATACACACATTATTGTAGACTTTACATACATTTCATTCCCCAGCTTTTCCCTCTTTCTTACTGGGCTAGTTGGAGTGTTGGATCCTGTGACTCATTTATGAATAAAGAGCAGCCTGGGCTTTCAAATCAATAATTACAATAAATGCAGCCACTATTATTATAATTCCAGAAGGGGGTGATTAATTGCTTGGCCGTTCAGAGTCTCAGTCACAGTTCCATGGTATCCCACTGATGTTAGCGGCAGGCGGCTGGTAATACATAGAATTTAGCAGCAGGCCTGATTGGTGGCTCATCCACCGTCACAACATCGGGAGAGAGAACAGGATCAAGCCAAAGATACAGAGATAGATCAAATGGAAAAATGGGAAAAAAACATGATATGCATAGGTATGTGATTTGTAAGGACATTTATTTAACTTAAATGCTGTGTATTATAAACAATTGCAGATTTTATTTTTCTTGAACCATTTTCATCCTTTGTTGCACTTTAGTACTATTATTCACCTGCAGCCACTTTCTGTCTACATATATGCATGCTAGCAATGGCTGCATGGCATTTCTTGCATGGTTTTCTTATGACGACATTGGACAGTGTCTGCATATTGTGTGCTTACACAGGCACTTGTCAACTGGGGGACAAGAATAGAGCTTTGTTACTCCTTGGTAGGAAATACCTGAACAAAGATCTTAGGACTTGTCCATACTAAAGCTGCGTACACACTTGCAATTTTTGTCGTTGGAAAGGATCTTTCATGATCCTTTCCAACGACAAAGGACTACACGATGCATGAACGGTGCTGTACATACAGCACCGTTCTGCTCTATAAAGAGGGGAGGGGGAGAGCAAAGGAGCGCCACCCTGCTGCGGGCTCTCCCCCTTCCCTTTCATTAGGATCGGTCGTCGTTCATCGTCCGTGGATCCGCCAGGGCGGTCGTTCGGACGATGGACGACGCCGACTGTACACACGCCAGATTTTCGCCCGATATCTGGCCGATGCCGATTATCGGGCGATAAAAATCTGACGTGTGTACGCAGCTGAACTTTACTCCCATTCCTGTGAAGTGGTTACATAGTTACATATTAAGTCAGGTTGTAATAGACATAGGTCCATCAAGTTCAACCAGTAGGGAAATAAACATATCCCAGATAAAAAACCCTATAAGACATAGTTGATCCAGAGGAAGGCAAAAAAAACCCTGGCACAATTTGCTTCAACAGGGGAAAAAAATTCCTTCCTGATTCCATGAGACAATCAGATGTTCCCTGCATCAGCAGTCTCTGTTATCTTTACTTTAAATCCTTAATCCCCAGTTATATTCTGTGCTTATATAAATCATCCAGCTTTTTCTTAAAGCAATCTATAGTAGTTTCTGAAACTACTTCCTGAGGGAGCCGATTTCACATTCTCACAGACCTTACAGTGAAGAATCCCTTCCTTATCCGGAGCTTAAACTTCTGTGTTCTCCTTGGTTCTTTGTTCAAATCTTAACAAGTCATTTATGAAAAAAGAAAAAATGTTATTGTCATTGAAAATGAATCCATCATAAAGAAGCTGTGATTGCTGGCACATTTCCAGAACATATTGTAAATTAGTGTCAGAAAAGTGTCAGAATTCCCTGTCTCTACTCCTGTGGTCAGTAAAAGTGTATGAAGACAACATCTCTCCAAGGATACACTTTATTAAATGAAGCTGGGGGATGCAGCAAACCTTGAATGGAGCTGGTCCAGAATTTAAAACATTTGCTAGTAGCAAAAAGCAAATGACTTTTAAGAAATCTATTCCAGGTTTGCCAGATCACCCAGCTTTCCTGATGAAAGTGTATCCTCTCCAGTCTTAGCATTACACCCAAGCAACTAATGTTTTAGGAAGTATTAGCCAGCAGTGGTAGCCTGCATATTATTCATGACAGGTTCCCTTTAACTGTCTGCAAATGCACAGTCCAGTTTGTAGGGATAATTTTAACATCAACAAAAAGGTTTAATAGAAAAAATGTTTAACAACTGACAGACTTATCTGGCAACTCCCAGAGGGATTGGAAACCATCCAAAATCCATAGACTGTCAAAAAAAAAAACAAATACTACTAATATTAAATTAAACATAATTATTACTATTTTTTTCCTATTTTACTATGTATTCTGACATGTATTTTTGTATTTCCATCAAATATATAAAAAATATTTACAGAAAACAAAATTACACAATGCATCAGCTAGCTGTAAACCTGTAAGGTTCAAAAATATTGCACACTTAGGGAATATTGAGTCCGGTGGTATTTTACAGCAGTGTTTACTGCCCCTGGGCACTTATTGCCAAACACCTGGGGCAATATAGGCTGTCATGGCTAAGCTTTTTGGGGCATTTGCGAATGCCTTTTTCGCAATACACCACATACTAAGAATTTTAGTGCGCTGTCACGCACATGTTTAGGTTGTTGCCTTAATGCTTTGAAGGTCCATTCAGAGTAAAAGGCATCTTCCTCAATGCACATAACATTTACTGATGAGTGGTAATGGATTAATTATGGTATTGCAATGCACAGGGTGTAAATAAAATCAAACGTATAGGCCAGGGGTGTCAAACTCAAACACACAGTGGGCCAAAATTAAAAACTTAGACAAAGTCTTGCGCCAAACTTGAAACTGAAATAGCACCGCTACAAGTCCCTGCGTCTGGAAAACAGTCCAATGCGGGGCTTAATGTTATGAGTGGTTGGAACTCCCTCTTCACTGAAATAGCACTGTTACTACAATTCCCTGCGTCTATAAAACAGTCCAATGCGGGGCCACGCATAGGCGTAGAGGCCGCTGGTCTATAGGCCCGAGTGATGCAGCTACAACAATTCCTGACATTACTTGCGTCTATAAAACAGTCCAATGCATTGCCACGCATAGGCAGAGAGTCCGCTGGTCTATAGACGCGAGTGATGCCGCTACTACAATTCCTGGCATACTTGCGCCTATAAAACAGTCCAATGCGGGGCCACGCATAGGCAGAGAAGCCCGCTGGTCTATAGATGCGAGTGATGCCCCTATTACAATTCCTGGCATACTTGCGCCTATAAAACAGTCCAATGCGGAGCCACGCATAGGCAGAAAGGCAGCTGGTCCATAGATGCGAGTGATGCCTCTACTACAATTCCCTGCGTATATAAAACAGTCCAATGCGGGGCCACACATAGGCAGAGGGCCGCTGGTCTATAGACGCGAGGGATGCCAGGAATTGTTGTAGCGGCGCTATAGTAATGCAGCGGCGGGCCAGATGCAATTCATATTAAGAATTCCTTTGGGGGCCAAAAAAAAAGGATGTTGTGGGTCAGATTTGGCCCGCACGCCGTAGTTTGACACCCCTGGTATAGGCCAAATACTTGTCCCTGTGCAATGACACAGACTGATCTCTCAGTATTCCTTTCTGATGAATACTGAATTTTGGGAACAATATACAATTCAGAAAATCTGCAATTGCACATTGTCCTGTCAGCCATCCATGTTTCATCCAAAGTGAACATTTTAGGATTAGCCAAAACTTGTTTGCATGCTTTTATGTCTGAAATTCCTGGCACTGTAGCGGAGTATCATTTGGCAGGACTCTACATCAACATGTGTGACAAACTTTTGCCACTAAAGTCAAAAATCATTTTTGCCAGTGAAGATAAATGTATTGCTGTAAATGATATCAGATACCAGTAGCATAACATAGAAGGAATAAAGGGGATTTATATTATTTAAATTGCGAAACATGTCAGAAGCCTTGCAAACTGCAACAACCCCAAAGAGTGATGCACTTTGACCTTGTTGCACGTTTTAGTAATATCACTAATAACTCAAATAGCGACAGATTTCAATCTTGGTCACTTGACAAGAAAAATGCTAACGTGAGTAGAAAGCAGACAAAATGACCTCATTAAATCAAAATTATCAAATTTAGGTCGCCAGGCTAGCTGTGCTGTGTGTTGGGGCTGTATAAATCTCAGGGCTGGTTGAACACTATGTATATTAGGTGTATGCAATTAGCTGTTTGTCTGATGTTACTTTCCTAAATGTATACAATATAGTGATGAGTTATTGTTTGATGTTTTTATTTTTTTAGGGATAGCTAAGGATCACACGAGTGATGGGTCAGAAAAAAAAACTAACTACTACTAAATGCCGAGAGAATTCCTCTAATTCATTTTATCCTGGAATTTATAGCCAACCCATGTATTTAGGCAGAAGATAAAAGGGAGAGCAAGGTGGAGCTTTATAGGCATGAATTTGAGTAAGTTTTACCTAAATCATATAGCATCCAAAATACAGGGTACTGTGCCATAGACTGGTAGTCTGAATAGCCTATGCCACCAGTCACTAGAAACGCCTACCTATATTTGCCTACCAGCAGAATAAAAACAGAACTAAATTTTAGTTAAACCTGGTACGACTTAATTGTATGGCTTGACCCCTTTGTACATAACCCCTAATATCTTCTCTATATAATTCTACACCTCCTAATAAGCATACTGTATGTTAATCGCTCTCTCCACATGTTGAGATCAGCAATTATTAGTGATCTCTTGCTAATCGAAAGTCTCTCATAAAGTCCCCTGAGGAAGCCTGTCGGCGAAACGCGTCGGGACTAGCGACAGCTGTATTTATTAATGCGATTACTTTCATATTTTCTGTAAACACTTTGGCCAAGGGCCATTATTATTATATGTATCAATATATGTTTTGATATGTGCCCTGTATTTTGGATGCTATAGGATTTAAGTAAAACTTACACAACTTCATGCCTATAAAGCCCCATCTTGCTCTCTCTTTTATCTTCTACTACTAAATGCCATTAGTTTTAATGTTTAAAGTTTAATGCCCCTATTTAATGTACAGCGCTGCGTAATATGTTGGCGCTATATAAATCCTGTTTAATAATATTATTAATAATAATAATAATTAGTTTGTGATCAAGCTTATTTGTGAGCCTTGTCAGCTTTAGCTATGTTTTTTTTATCTCTATGGCAGATATTGTATATTGTACAATCAAGAGATTGTAAAGAAAGCAACACTTTAGATACTCAAATATACCACCTAAAAGTGTCACAAGACTACAACAGCATAGGCTCCAATCACAAAGCATTAGCACATCTTTAAGATACTCTGATTTAGCCATGTGACGGTCATTTCCAAATTCTATGCAAGATGAAATTTACTGTCACTTTTTTTTTTAAATAAGTAAACATACAATTGTGTTTTATCTTTATGAATTGAGCCTAGTGAACTTGATGTTAAAGTATTACAGGAATACAAAAATCAGGGCCAGAGCTGTATTGGTGGCCTGGATGAGGAATGCCAGCCACATACCCCTGATATCTATAATACCCATAATGCAAACATGTGTTACCTCTTCATGGCATCATGGTAATTCCATTGGCACGTACTAACTCTCCCATAAAGCTTTACAAAGAGTATTAGTCGATGCCTCAGATACTCCTCTAGTCAAAAAACAATGTTTTCCAAACAAACCTACTGTTTGCGTGCAAAATATTCTGTTAAAAAGAACTTGAAATTATCAATTCACTGAGGGATTTACATAAAAGAACACAGGCTAAAATAGGGCAACGTAGGTGCTTTGCATATTTTCTGCATTATTTATAAAGAATGATTCTGCTCTGTTTAGAAGTAAATAACAAAGAGGCACGCTTTCCAAAACTCATGCTCTTTCATGATTAGTTTAAATAAATATTTTCTATTGAACAGCATAAAAAAAGAAAAAAAAAAATACAACAGTAAAGTATACTTTGTAAAAAACACAATGGGAAGTACAGTGATTGCTCTTTGTTGATTGGAAAGGTATAAGTTTGAGCTCTATACTTTTTACCCTTGACCTAGAACAGGGGTGTCAAACCTAAATACACAGAGGGCCGAAATTAAAAATTTAGACCAAGTCGGGGGCCAAACTTTAAATTTATTGAAAAAACTGAGGAAGTTTACTACTTCATGCATAACTAACAAAAGCAAACCCCTCTACACACATTTTAGGATTAAAAAGAATAATTTCTATCTATCTTTGCAGGCTGTGTGTTGTTCATCCTCTCACATCACAAGTTTGTCTGACAATAAATATTACACTATGCAGTCTCTAATGGATTGAAACTAACACAATGCCCCTGGTAGTCAGGCACCATGTGATCATTGCCCTGGGTATTGTGTCACATGATGGGTATACAAGAACAATGTCTATGTATTGCATGTATTGAAAATGATGACGCGGGCGGGCCAGATGTAGTTCATTTTTCGGAATTCTTTGGGGGGCCAAAAAAAATAGGACCTTGAGGGCCAGATCCGGCCCATGGGCTAGAGTTGGCATCCCTGAACTAGAAGAAGTAAGCAGAAAATAACTTTGTTTGAGATTTTGAGATTTGTTTTGCAAACCTTTACCTGGTTATTGGCTGAGAGTATTAATGCCAATGGGCCTGATAATAAAGCTCAGCACAGACTATAGGGCAACGTAGGTGTTTTGCATATTTTCTGCATTATTTACAAAACATGATTCAGCTCTGTTTAGAGGTAAATAACAAAGAGGCAAATTCTTGTTAAAAAAATGAATCCGCCTTTATCCAGCATGCACTGGCTTTCCATGTACCCCATTGGGTATATGTATGCAGGAATCTATTGCCCTGGGATTATTCAAAGCATATTACCCTGAATGGGCAAAGTGGCAGAATCTAAATAAACTACACCCCAGACCCACTTATACTTCCTAATAACAGGGTCTCTGACTGCTCTGTACAATAATAGGAGCCAATGTGTTATACTGGGTGCTTCCAGATATGAGGGAATGCATGACGTTCTTCCATCTACTGTATGCTTTCATTGTAGGCTAGCATGAGCTTGTGAATAAATACACATATTATTGTTATCATTAATAAACAGTATTTATATAGTGCCAACATATTACGCAGCGCTGTACATTAAACAGCGGAAGCAAATGACAGACTTATACAGACAGTGACACAGGAGGAGAGGACCCTGCCCCGAAGAGCTTACAATCTAGGAGGAGGGGGAAGTATCACACAATAGGAGGGGGGATATGGAATGGTTAGAAATAGTTAGGGTTTATGAGACAGAAGATGATGGGTAGGTGAGGTTGCAGCATTGGGTTTTGAGTGCTCTTTAAAATGAGCAGAAAGTAGGAGCAAGCCGAATAGGACAAGGAAGACCATTCCAGAGAGTTGGGGCAGCTCTTGAAAAGTCTTGGAGCCGTGTGTGTGATGAGTGAAGAAGTCATTAGTAGGTGATTGGAGGAGGGAAGAGAGCGGCTAGGGGAATATTTTTCTAATAGAGAGGTAAGTGGGACAAGAACTATGGAGGGATCTGAAGGCAAAGCACAGGAGCTTGACTTTGATTCTGCACATAAAGCAATTGTGATACCTGAACCCAACAAGCAAATTACACACAGCATAAGAGGTGGACAAAAATTACCATGCACAAATTATTTTTTTTAGATAGTAGTCATATCTTAGGTGCAGAAGATTGTCCCCTATCAGCTTGCCTTCTCTGTGGAAGAAATGGGCTCTCTGCAAAGGTCTAATATACTACCTGCTAAGTAATGGCATGAGCTTTCCAAACAGCAAAACTCATGCTCTTTCTTGACTGGTTTAAATAAATATTTTCCATTAAACAGCATAAAAAGTATAAAAATACAACAGTAAAGTATACTTTGTAAAAAATCACACGGGGAAGTAGAATGATTGCTCTTTGTGGATTGGAAATGTATAAGTTTGACTCAGCTGGAAGTGTGTTGGACCTCTGCAGAGACAGGAAGAAAGTAGGTTGCCTAAATGGTATGCTGACCCTCTGACTTCTATACTTTTATTATTATACAGTATTTATATAGCACCATCATATTACGCAGCGCTGTACAAAGTCCATAGTTGTGTCACTAACTGTCCCTCAAAGGAGCTCACAATCTAATGTCCCTACCATAGTCATATNTCATTAATGTAGTCTAAGGTTAATTTTTAGGGGAAAGCCAATTAACCTAACTGCATGTTTTTTGGGATGTGGGAGGAAACCGGAGTACCCGCAGGAAACACATGCAGACACGGGGAGAAACTGCAAACTTCATAGCGCCCCGGCCGGGACTTGAACCCAAGACCCCGCGCAGCAAAGGCCGGAGCGCCAACCCCTGAGCCACCATGCCGCCCATACTTTTTACCCTTGACCTAGAAGAAAAAAAAAGGACGTATGATTTGTTTTGCAAACCATTACCTGGTGATCGGTTGAGAGTATTAATGCCAATGGGCCTAATTTAATAAAGCTCCTCAAGACTAGGGAAGAGGGACTATTGTAGGAAAAGGTGACCCAGCAAACATGGAATTGATTTCTTAAAAATCAATTGCTAATAGAAAATGTTTTCAATTCTAGACAAGAGCCATTCCAGGTTTTCTGGATCACCCAGGTTCTCTCATAATAGTCTATCTTCTCCAGTCTTGGAGGCCCAATGGATCAGCCATTATATCCATGTCAGATTTTTTAAAACACATGGTACCGGAAAAGTGTCATTTATTTTCCCCCACAACGATGCAGCTTAGGATTGTTGAAAAAATGAACATGGAGCCAGCCATTCCATATAATACATGTACTGAGCTACCCAAAGTTTAGTATTTCTCAGTCTGGCACCTGTACAACATTATCATTGTTCAAATGTAAAGAGCTGTAATGTTGCATGTTGGGGTGGAGATACTTTTGGATGGTAGCAAGTTAGCGATTGGATGAAAGCCAGGTTGGTGAATCTAAGCACTAACAAGGAACTTCTCTTATTTCTCTATTTCTCCTATTCTATCCCCCTTTGGTCCTACATATACATCTGAATGTATTTTGTTATATATATGCTCTATAAGTGCAGCAAATATATATATTGATTTTGCCAGAAATTCTGTGAGCCAATAACTTCCTATCCGTTTTTTCTTGTGCACAAGGCAGGAATGAGGAAGGGAAGGAGATGAGAGGTCTTTGTTCTTTGTATTCCATCATAAACGAAGTAGGCAGAACTGACAACATGTGCCTAGGAATTTAGAGCTACAAATACTCTGTGTTGTCATGTCAAAGAAAATGAAGGTAGCAACATACTTCATTTTTCTCTACATGAGGGATAAAACAAAAAATGTGTGTCTACTGCAAAGATGTACAAAATATGTTTTTACATTTTGCATTATTAAAGTTACAATGGGGTTCTGCTGCACAAGATTTTAAAGACATAGCTGGAAATACTCCAAAACATGTACAGATACACACCAAGGAAAGGTGGGTGATATGAATAAGAATGTATATGGGAATTATAGAAAGGGGAAAACACAGGAGCTCATAGTGATGGATGGCGTGCATGATATTCATTTCCTTATAGCTACATGAAATCTGCTGACAATGGGAATCCTGCGCCCTGGAGATATGGAAAAGACGCTGGTCTACTCATAGCATTATGTATTGTCACAGGGCAGGTGTTACACAGGAAAAGCATGAGCCCTAGGGAAGCCTTCAGGTTCATTTATTAACCACCGTCAATGGAGAACAAACCCTACCAGAACAGAAGAGCTATGGTGAGCTAGAACTCTCTTAGCTGGCAGCAGGGTCCCTGTAAAACAAGAGTAAGACTGCTAACATGGTAAAGGTCATGTTTTAGTCCAGCTGAAATTAATATTCTGTTTTTACGGTACGTTATGGAGAGTGAAATAGCCTAAAGGTTTAATTAGGATTTCAGTGATCATAGTGAAAAGTTTTTCTTGGGATTCCAGGTATCTCTTCACCTACCACAGCTGTTAAAGGGAAGGGTGATTATTTTTTAATAATATTTATAGCATGGACAATGCTAAGTAACAATTGGGAATTCCCTAATGAGGTAGAAATACCCATAACTCCAAACTTTCTGCAACATTAAACTGTTACATTCACTTCCTTGGGTGACTCGCTTGGCTCCGCAACAGCCGACAGAACATTCCACCATAGGCCCAACGCTATGCCAGTCTGTGAAACACCTCCCAACTTTGTCCCAATAACTAGTCACCCATCCTTCTCACCAGGCCTGGAGGATCTGGGATTTCCTGCCCCAGCCGCATGTAATCTAAGCAGAGCCCAACAGTTCGCTGGCTCACCCTAATGGAATTGACAGTATCGAACCAACCATACCAATCCAACCAAGCCAAATGACTGAATGGCGAGCGAACCAACTGATACATTTTCTCAAATTGTTACCTCCAACACAGAGCACCGACCCCTCACACTATTTGGAAGAACCTGTGTGGAGGAGGGTACAACAAGACATACCCCCTCAAAATTGTCCCAAATTCTACATCCCCCTGTCCTCTGGGTTATCCCCCACATACTTAAGGACATGGGAGGAAGAAGTAGGAATTACTTTTGGAACCCAAAAGGGCCCAAATTGTGTTGTTCGGACAGATGTTGGAGATGTGATCTGGATTTCTCCATATCTTCTGGACATACCAGATTCAACATCTCTGGACCTTTTCTGAATAAAACACCTGTAACCCTGCAGCCTTAATAGCATATATATAGTTTTAGGCTGCATTGCATTTGAAACATTTAAGACGTTCAAAAGAATCTATTTACTAGGAACAGAACAATTTAAATCTTTCAATTCCTTGAAATTTACTAGAACCTCTATTTCTGTAGAAGGTATAAGCAAAAGCAAGAATTATATCTGACTATAGATGGCTTTTTAAATACAATGACAGCCTCATGTCTATGTCTTGATTGCTATTACTCCTTCTGATAAACTAGAGGTAAAGATCCTAAAATGTAACTTTAGCCTGCTATACTCACCCCCTTTTTTCAATGTCAATCAGCTGTCTCAACTGAGCTTCTTCTGGATTCAGAATTTTCAGCCAAATTTAAATGGCTAATCTGGGAATATCTAATTCCTACATTGCATGTGCAGAGGAGCACCAGCACAAATACGTGAAGAATGTATACTGAAGTGTGCAGGAAGGGAAGGAGCTCTTATTGGTGAAGAGGAGTAATGATTTATTGACAAAGCCTTAACATAGGTATGTCAATCCTAATTTAGTTATGTGACTGTAATTATTGAATCTTACTGGACTAAATTGAACTGTCACATCTTGGAAAAAAATTAGATCCTTGTCCTGGTGTTTGCTTTGTGAGTTGGCCTAGACCAGGGGTGCCCAACAGATAGATCGCAAAGGCAACGTGAGTAGATCGCAAAGCCCTGCTTTTCAAAATAAAGTCTACCGCACACACGAGTTATTAGGTCCAAGTTTTTATTGTTAGTAGATCATTTTGACTTGGTCATTTTAAAAGTAGCTCGCAAGCCCAAAAAGTGTGGACACCCCTGGCCTAGACTTTATTATTCTCTGTAAATCTAGCTTTTCTGATAAATATAAGGAATATCATACAACCACTCTGGTCCTTGTATTCATTTCTGGTATCTTCTTTGTATTTGTATTTTGTTTGCTATGGACTTCAAGAATCCAGTTATCATAATCTTTATTTATTTGGTGACAAAATATTATGCAGCTCACTACAATAAATAAGGAGAGAACCCTGCTCAATAGAGCTTACAATTAAGGAGTATACAGAAGCTGGATCATGTTTATTTAGCACTGACATATATAGTGCTGCAGAGCATGTTTTTCATTTACTGTATATAGCAGCCATTCTCCCGGGTTCTGTGGAACCCCAGGTTTCCTTCAAAAGTTGATAGGAATTCCTCAAACTATTGCTGATTGACCTCCTATTTGATGATGTCTGCAAAGATCTGGGGCCAACATCACTTGGTGGAGTCAGTTGCATGACTGTAATAATGTTTCTTGTTGTTGTCTATAAACTGGAATTCTAGCCACAACCATTGGAAGGACATTCCTTCTTACATCAATGCAAAAGGCTTTTTCCCCACTGATCTCCACTAAAATGGTTTTAGCAAGGAATCTTGAGACCTGAAAATTATTTTTAGAATTCCCCAGGGGTAAAACGGTTGGATAAGACTCCTATATAGGCAAAAAGTGTGTAACCCAAGATAAGTATACATAATCCAATAGTTTGGAAATGACATGGTCCAAATAGGGAGCCTCATCATTGTGTTAAAGCTTGTTGAATTGAGTCTTATATTTCTCTACATTACTAGGCTTAAACTGTTTCTTATACTTCTGCTTCTAAATCTTCCCTGCATGATGTGCCTACCTACAAAGCCTAAATGCTACATCAAATATGTGTCACAAGGACCATGACCTCAGTTCTGCATGAACAGCCAGCAATAAATGGAGAATGATGGTGATAAGATGATGATAAGGAGACCTGCAATGGATCATACATCTTTATTTTTAAAATACACATGGTTCCAGTTTATTCTATGAGCCGCGGTATAAAATATTGCCTAATAAACGTTCCTGTTACTTGCAGTTGTGTAATGTTAAGCATTTCTAATAAATTTTACTCCTCAGTTTCAATAGATTTTACTTTTACCTGAGATAACTTAAATAAGTTATTTCAATGTATGAATGTTATTTCAATGTATGAAGCCAAACTGCTAGTTTAATTATAGTTAAAATAAGACTGCAATAAGGAAATAGGTCAGTCATCAGATATCTACTACCCTACTTGTAATGTAAACCTGTCATACCAAATTTTACCCGGGGTTTTTTGCCTTCCTCTGGACCAACTATGTCTTATAGGGTTTAATATCTGGGATATGTTTATTTCCTTAGTGGTTGAACTTGATGGACTTATGTCTTTTTTCAACCTAACCTACTATGTATACCAAAGCAGCGTATTTATTATTATGATTATTATTATTAATAATAATCAGGATTTATATAGCGCCAACATATTTCGCAACACTGAACATTAAATAGGGGTTGCAAATGACAGACAGATACAGATAGTGACACAGGAAAAGGTCCTGCCCCGAAGAGCTTACAATCTAGAAGTATAAAGCATCCTCATGGAAGAGAAGGCACCAAACGTACATACCTTCTTCTTCTATCAGTCAATATTGAAGTGCAAAGTTCTCATAATGGTCCTGATTTATTAAAGTTCTCCAAGGCTGGAGAGGATGCACTTTCATCAGTGAAGCTGGGTGATCCAACAAACCTGGAATAGATTTCCTTAATGTCATTTGCTATTTGTTAGCAATTGTTTTCAATCCTGGACCAGATCTTTTCCTGGTTTGCTGGATCACTGATGAAAGTGTATCTTCCCCAGCCTTGGAGAGCTTTAATAAATCAGGCCCAGTGTTGTGAAGGCTATCTGCTGGGAGTCATCAGCATTGCATTGTGGGATGTGCATGTTGGCGAGCCCTATACATTTCCTCCATGCAGAGACAGTTTTAGGCAAAATGAAACCCTGGGAGTGGGGATTCCCCAAATACACAGCATTCCTTTTGCCCTTTTTAGCTCCAGTAACATCACATAGGAGGAAAAGGATTATTTGACTTCCCTACCTAAAGCAGAACAGACTGGGAAGAGAGTTCTCTATATGGACCATTTATATATTTATAAGGAGGGATATGATCACCCTGTATAAATATTTAAATGGTCCATACAGACAACTATCTTCCCAGTTATTCACTTTGAGATCATTACAAAGCACAAGGGGGCACTCTGCACATGGAGGAAAAGAAGTTTAGGCTCCGGATAAGGAAGGGATTCTTCACTGTAAGGTCTGTGAAAATGTGGAATCGGTTCCCTCAGGAAGTAGTTTTAGCAACTACTATAGATTGTTTTAAGAAAAAGCTGGATGATTTCTAGAAGCACAGAATATAACTGGGGATTAAGGATTTAAAGTAAAGATAACACAGACTGTTGATCCAGGGAACATCCGATTGCCTCATGGAATCAGGAAGAAATTTTTTTCCCCTGTTGAAGCAAATTGTACCAGGGTTTTTTTTTGCCTTCCTCTGGACCAACTATGTCCTATAGGGTTTTATACCTGGGATATATTTATTTCCCTAGTGGTTGTACTTGATGGACTTATGTCTTTTTTCAACCTAACCTACTATGTAACTATGTGATGAGGGAAGTAGAGGTATGAGTGGAGGTAAGATGAGGGAAAGCAGCATCAAATCAACCCTGGCTGGGGTTCAGAAGAATTATGTAATAATAAATAATTATTAAATAATAAAATTGCAGTTACATGTAAGTGTTTGTAACATATCACAGATAAAAAACACTACATTTTCAGATCTTCTTTTAAGGCCTGGGCCCTGTTAAGCACTATTGTTTTCCTGCCTGTACTCATTAGATATGTGGCCTTATGTAAAAAAAAATTTTGCTCTGCCCTAATCTTGCACCAGCATTGCAAGCACATGTAGGAATGATTACCCTAGGTACTGGCTATACATGCTCATTTTGTATATTATTACACATTGGGGAATGTTGGTGCGTTGGTGTATCAGATTATTAATATTATTACACAGTTTTTATATAGCACCATCATATTACACAGCACTGTACAAAGGCTATAGTCATGTCACTAACTGTCCCTCAAAGCAGCTCACAATCTAATGTCCCTACCATAGTCATATGTCTTTATTACAGTCTAAGGGCAATTTAGGGAAAAGCCAATTAACCTAACTGCATGTTTTTGGGATGTGGGAGGAAACCGGAGTACCCAGAGGAAACCCACGCAGATACGGGGAGAACCTGCAAATTCCATGCAGATAGTGTCCTGCCTAGGATCTTGATACTAAGTTTCCCTGCTGAATACATGAGTCATTAAATCAGCAATTTCCAAATGTTCAGCTCATTGTAAAATTTTACCATACCTGGCTACTCGGAATAAATTAACTTTCGTGAACATGCACAGGAGTTATGTTGTTCCAGCCTGACCAATCAGGAAGGCCAAAAAGTTCTAAACCTAGCAGAGGACCGGGTGATGATGTTGGCACTAGTGAGGAAGGCTGAGTATAGTTAAATTAATGTGAAAAAGCAGCTAAGTTTGTTTATTGCAGAAGGGTCATGCGATGTCTCTTCTGCAATAAAAACTGCAATACTCACCTGCTCACATTTTATATTTTATTTACAGATTTAGTTCTGCTTTACAGTCGAAGCGGTTATTAGCTCAGTCATTGCTGTATTTAGAGCTAGCACTAGAATCACCAACTTCTGGATCTGCTTATGTTATCCAGTGCAGCTGCTGATGTTCACAACACACCAGAGATTTCTATCTGCATAGCTATAGATTGTATCCAGATACAGCAGCAACTCTGCAGCTAGGCACAAATCATCAGAGAACATATAAAGGGCTTTGTAGCTGCTACAACATTCCCTTACCTATGAATTTAACTCTGTCAGCAATATGAGAATGCACATAATGCACCTTGCTCATGTAAAGAAATCTGTTCAGAAAATGTCATTTAGCAATGTGAATTTTTGTGTGTGACGCAGTGCTAGGTGCCCCCAGCACCCACCCAAAGGACACGGGGAGCAACCACAGAAATGTGGCAGAAAGGCCTGCGGGTTATTATTTGGCCTGAACAAGATAAAGAATGAAAGCTAAAAACTAATTGGTTGCTATAAGGTAGAAGACCCTTTTCTGAGCTTTGTTAAATCATTTAATTAGACAGATTACTACCTACTGTATTT
Organism: Pyxicephalus adspersus; assembly: GCF_032062135.1. Lineage (NCBI taxonomy): Eukaryota > Metazoa > Chordata > Amphibia > Anura > Pyxicephalidae > Pyxicephalus > Pyxicephalus adspersus. Next base: position 69,806,277 of record NC_092865.1, on the reverse strand, counting down.
ATTAACACATTAAACATTATATCTTGATTTGCGAAATGGCTTCTGATTTAAGAATAAAAATTACAAAAAAGACATGCTGTTCCTTTTAAAAATCTTTTTAGATTTTTTTTGGTAAGCAGCTAAAAGAAAAAGAAAGAAATTAATATAATTACTTTTTATATATATAATATTTATGAAAAACATTTTCCCCCAGCGCCACTATTTAACAATAATCAGTTCCAACACTCTTGTTTTATATATAGGCTGAGAATGGGGGGACTCCCCTTTCATATATATGTCTCCTTGCCATAATTTATGTTCACCGTTTTTGCCTACTTTTACATAAGTCTGCATGATCTCCCCTCAGTAAAATGTTTCTTAACACCAAATATAGAAAATCTACTTTCCAATTCATAGTAGGAGCATTATAACATGATTTTTTCAACTCCTTTGTATGTACTTTCATTACCAGTATATTCATTATTTTCTAAACAATTCATTCTTTATTCATTAAAAATCATGGAATTGATCTGAAACAGTGCTTCTGTCTATCTTTGAGCTAGTCTTCTGTAATCCCTTGTATATCAACATTAAGACTATTGATCAGGCTTTACTGCATTGTTGCATTGTGCAGTGCTGTCTGTCTAACAAAGTGAAATTGCTGATTGCAGAAGAGAGTATAGATGCTACATCATCAGTGAGCTTCTGTTTTTTCACTATCAATTAATTTGGCCTGATTTAATAAAGCTCTGCAAAGCTGGGGAGGATACACTTTTATCAGTGAAGCTGGGTGATCCTGCAAACCTGGAATGGATCTGGTCCAGTATTGAAAACATTTGCAAAATACTGCAAATTACTTTTAGGAAACCCATCCAGATTTGCTGGATCACCCAGAAAGTTAATCTTCTCCAGTCTTGGAGTGCTTTAAAGCTAGGTACACACGTGCAATAATTGTCGCTAGAAAACAAACGACAAACGACAGATCAACGATTATGCACGATTAGTTTGAATGATCGTATTGTGCACATCTCTGTACATGCTGTAACGATACGATTGTTCAAATATAATTCACCAATAACGTACACACGCTAGATACAATCGTTTGAACGATGCTGGAAGTGACATGTACAGGAGAAAATGTATCACAGAACAATCCACGATCAATGAACGACCGTACACACGATAGATTGCAAATGAGTGTTGCCCAATCAGATCCGCCGTGACGGTTGTTCGTTTCCACCGACAATCCTCCTGTGTCGTTGCGCACTTATTGTTAACGATTATTGGACGAGCGGTCATAGTCATTCGTTTCCAATGATAAAATATTGCACGTGTGTACGCAGAAACCAGGCCCATTGAATTGGAACGTTTGAAATATCTTTTCTACAGATGTTTGCCTGTGCTGGCATTGCAGTATGACTTTTCAGACACTTCATGCAGTATGATCAGCTCAGTCTGCCATTCATAAACTTCTATAGACTTGAATGGGACTGCATTTAAATACTTTCCAAGCAACCTCCTTTGTAGAAAGCTATACAATCTAAGTATCAATTTATCAGTAAGCTTTGCATTTCATATTTTGTTTTTTGTTCCTTTTCATTTATCAATTGTGTGTAATAATCCATGTTCTAGTACTACTCCTTCTTTTTCTGAGACTGGTACTCTTATTGCACCTCACTGCATATCAAAAAGATCTATCTGTAATAATTTCATATTTACACAGTTCATAGTATAAAAATATATAAAAAAAGATGTATATTCCCTTTTAATAAATAAATATAATTATGAATGTCCATTTTTATATGATTTGTTATAATGAAAAAAGTTAAAGCTAATTAAAAAAGATCAAAGGTTTCCATGGTTAAAATGTACAATCTCGAATATAGATATCAATAGAATGTTTTTTTCTTTCTTTGACATGCTCATTTGTGTCTCCACTGACAATTCCGCACACTACATGACGAATATACAGGCTTGCTATTCATTCTATTAGGGCACAAGTCAGAGATACACTGTGATAAACATACTCCGGGGATTGAGAAAGGTGGAGGAGTGAGGTTTATCTGAGATCACCAGGAATGATACCCGCAGGAATTAAATCCACACATTTCAGTAATAAGCCTTAACACCTTAACCACTACATTGCAACACCTCTACTCTCATTCACTCAGGAGAACCTTGACTTGTTAAATGTATCTTTTGCTTCCTTTTTTTTCCTCCCTTGATCAAACATCCCCAGTGACAATGTTACAGAAATGGAATTGGCTGGATGGCGTCTTTTCTAATTTTGTCAGTAGTAAAGAAAAAACATTTTCATTATCATTGCATTTAATAAAGCAGAGGAATAAGCAGATATAAAAGATCCCCCTCGACCCCCACAATTTAATCCATATCTTTTTGTATTCATTAAAAACCTTGGGATTGTAAAATTTAGAATCTGTATCAGGAGTATCTTTACAATAGTCTCCTGTAATCCTTTGTATATCAATATTTGAACTATTAACCAATCAGGCCTTACTGCATTGTGCTGCCAATCTAAAGCTACGTACACACTTCCAATCGGCTCAGGGCGGACATCGGACGAGAATCTGAAGTGTGTACAGCGCGCATTGTTCATCGTCCAAACGACCGTCCTGGCGGATCCATGGACGATGAACGATCCTAATGCAAGGGAAGGGGGAGCGCACGCAGTGGGGTGCCGCTCTGTCGCTCTCCCCCTTCCCTCTCCATAGAGTAGAAGGTATGTATGTACAGCACTCGTTCATGCATTGTGCAATAATAGTCGTTGGAAAGGATAGTGAAAGATCCTTTCCAACGACTATAATTGCAAGTATGTATGCGGTTTGACGAAGTGAAGTTACTGCTTGGAGGAGAGAGAATAGATAGGACATCAGTGAACTTCTGTTCTTTCACTATTCAATGGCAGCTTTATGTTTTGTGGGGTGTTTTTATAGCAGAACGGCTGTGGTTCACTAACCTGCCAACCAATCTTCAACCATACCAAATGCCCCGTCATCATTAAATAAATAGGTGCCATTAAAATCCCTTTTTGTACAGGTGTGAAATAGTGTTGTGGTACTTTTTTTAGAACTTTCATGCAGCTTCTGAGGGCGATCAGTCACTGCTTCCATAGGCTTAAACAGCACCACTTTTAAATAATGTTGCAAGCAGTTAAAAATCTGTTTCATAGCGGTGTGGAGTACAACAGGGGAGCAGATGTAGCATAATGCAGTGGTTGCCAATCAGTAGTCTGCAGAAAAATTTTGGTGGTCCACCGGCTTGGCTGGTGAGCCCTGAGCGGGGACGGAAGAAGGACCCTGCTGGGAGATTGCACTGGCCAGAGCCACAGACCATATCCCCGTACAGATCGCGGGCTCAGGATGGTGTGCGGGTTGTGTCTCTGGACAGGCTCACACCTGCGATGGGAGAGTGGATGGGTTCTGGCAGCATGATGTCACTGTGGGGGAAGCTTCTTCCCCTTTGCTATCCGTAGACGGTAAATTTAGTGGTCCATGGGTCCAAAAAGGTTGGCGACCATTGCCATAATGGATTGCAAACAGTGCAAGCAAACCATAACCGCAGTCAACATTTTACTTTGTTTCACCATGCATATCCTAGTATATTTTAAAATAGTTTATGTCATCTTTGCCACTTTTTATTACAAACTTATCGTTTTGTGAAACTGGTGTTGTCCATGGATGATCCTGTATAGCTTAGGTACCAATAAAACCAGTATGTTTTTAAAATGGTGGCATAAAGTCATTGTAACTAAAAAACAAATAAACCAGAAAGATATGCCTGCTGTAAATGTTTGGCGACTGGCACAATTTATCTGCTCATGTGATTGCCTGCTGTCCCCTGCACTTTGCACAAAGCCTAAAATGAACCTAAACTGAGAAAACAAAAATCCACCAGGTGGTTGTACGTTTTGACAAATGAGGCATGCAATGTATTTTTTGTGAAATACCTAACTCCCTGGCTCCTGGTGGCTTCTTTTTTCAGCTCTAAACTACATGGCGCATGCATCATGTAGCTTACAGCTTGGCCCTGTGCGCCAGTGCCAGCCGATGGGGAACCTGTAACTCCTGTGTATGCTTCTGCGGCAATGCCAGCTGATGGGGAACCTGTAACTCCTGTGTATGCTTCTGCTGTAATGCCAGCCGATGGGGAACCTGTAACTTCTGTGTATGCGTCTGCCGGCTGTGGGGCAATGCCATGATCGGCAAGAATGCTGTGCATATTATGGCAGAAACTCACAACCATCAACAGGTTTAGTTCCACTTTAATGCAAATATTAGGCATTTCCATTGTAGTTCTTAGGTTTAAACATTTTTTTTATCTAGTGATACGTTACCTAAAAGCCCTTAGGGCCACAAGAACTGATCATATAATTACAAAGGGAAGACTTTCCTATTTAGAAAACAGGCTGAGGAAGTTGTGATGAGATGTTTTAGCATCTACAGAATGTAAAAAGGTAAGAAAATATACAGACTTTTGAGTTTAATATTATTATAGGTTCTCCAAAGACACAGCACTGCACAGAAGCTTGCTTTGCTGCTCTCTTTGTCTGATTGACTAAGCTGTAGGGATGAGCGAGAAGTTCAATCTCGCTGCGCATTGGGCCGCTCTTGCTGACCGAAAATTTAAGCAAGAATCTGATTATGCTCCGATTGCACATTGATATATGTAAACGAGATTTCTTTCAGCACAGCTGAAATGTGTTCATGCAAATGATGTGAAAAGTAGACCAGCACTCCATCTACTGGCTGGGTCAGTGCATTGGCGTTGGCATGGAGTTCCATTCTCTCTGTAAGTCAGGGGTGTCAAACTCAAATACACAGAGGGCCAAAATTAAAAACTTAGACAAAGTCAGGGGCCAACCTTGAAATTTTTTGAAAAAATTGAGTAATTTTTCCTTCTCATTAGGTATAAACCCTTTTCATATGGAAACAAAGAGGTTTTGCATCACATTTAATCTGGAACAAGCTTATAATAGAGAAAGAGGCATAAAAAAACATTTTTTAATTTTATTTAGGAAAAAATCTTATGCTTCTTTCTCTATTAGTAGCATTCTGAGTTAAATGTCAATAGTAATTTTTTTGCACAGCCTAACAATAAAAATAATAATATTTATCTATGAAAATACAATCATTGAAGTCCTTGCCTTGGAGTAGTACGGCTGAGGGGGAGTGCTGGAAATGCCAAACGCAGCCAATGCAGAGCTAAATCTTATGAGTGGCCCGCCGCTGAAACTCCCTCTTCATTGAAATATCGCCGCTTCTAAAATTCCCGGCATTATTTGTGTCTATAAAAACAGTCCAATGCGGGGCCACGCATAGGCAGAGAGCCCACTGGTCTATAGACAAGAGTGATGCCGGGAATTGTAGTAGTGGTGCTATTTCAATGCAGCGGTGGGCAAGCTGCAGTTTAAATTTAGGATTCCTTTGGGGGTCAAAAAAAAAAAAAGGATGTTTGGGGGCCAGATTTGGTCCCTGGGTCAGAGTTTGACACCCCCTGCTGTAAGGGGTATGTCAGAGCTTAGAGTTAAAATTTGCATAACGAGTGTCTCTTTGCTAGATGCTTTTTCCTCCTGGGATAAAATACTAAAACACACCCCAGTAAATCCTGCTTATCACAGGTTGCTGACTCCTGATAAAAATAAGTAGCATTTGTTTACTTCTATTGTGTGTGTTCATTTCACTGTGTTTGCTATTACACATAAGAGTAACATTAGCTGCGTTTCATTGTGCTGCCAATAAATTAGTGTAATTGGGGTAACCCAAACCCCAAAGTGCACATATTAATTATGTCGGTGGGAAGGTGACAGGTGGTTGTGAAGAGTAAGGCATCCTGAGCCTGTGAAGGACACAGGGGGTAAGTTTAGTAAAAGACTCTGTTAATATCTTCCAGCAGGGAGCATTTGTTTTTTTAATAAAGTATCCATCCCTCGGTCCCCAGCTCAATTCATCTCTGAAACCAAGGGCAGGGAGGAGGATGTGTGAGCACTGAAGGCTAAAATGAAGAAATGAAAGTGCTACATATATGAAATAGTAAGAGAAACAGCAAAAAGCCATAGGGGGCAAAAAAGACATTTTATAGAAACACTATCACTGCAGTAAGGAAGATATGAATAATTTCTCATCCATGCTTCTTAATCAAAATGACGTTCTCTGACATCCAGGAATAGCGCTGCTCATACTTTAAAACAATTTGTAAAAAAAAAAAACTCTTTTACAAGGCCTGTGTGTCTTATTTCCATTTTCCATATGAAGTTTGGAACAATGTTTAACAAAATGAGAAGAATAATATGGAAGCTGCCTTATCTGCACATTTTGCTTATGAAATAGAATGACATTCTTTGCTTTTTCATTTGCAGACCTTGATATATTAGGTGTCCGGGTTCAGTCACAAACTAATCTATTTCAGACTAGTGGTAAAAAAAACTGGTGTTTGGGAGG
>NC_092865.1:69779465-69799590 GCF_032062135.1 Pyxicephalus adspersus | reverse complement strand
TTGGCTTTAGCTACGTACACACGTGCAATGGTTCTCGTGCGATAATCAGCTCAGGGCCGATATCGGACAAGAATCCTGAGTGTGTACAGCGCTCGTCATCCATCGTCCGAACAAGCGTCCTGGCGGATCTACAGACGATGGACGACAAACGATCCTAATAGAAGTGAAAATGGAGAGAGCACAGCGGGGTACCGCTCCATCGTTCTCCCCTCTCTATAGAGCAGAATGGTGCTGTATGTGCAGAGCTCGTTCATTCATTGTGCAGTCTTTTGTAGTTGTAAAGAATCGTAAAAGATCCTTCCCAATGACAACTATTGCACGTGTGTACATAACCTTAGCCTAAGGGGTGAAGCAAGAATAAATATGATGGTTCCAAAGCTTGCCTCTTTAAAAACACCCAGGAATGGCAGCTGAGTGATAACTTCACTTGAAGAGACTTTTTTCTCCCTGCAACATAAGCAGTTGACTTTGTTCTGCCATTTTACATATTGTTCACCGTAGTGCACCAGTGCTCAAACTTTATACATGTTTACATATCTTAAAAAGCTGATTTAAAAGAAGCCTTCACTGACCTGACTAGCTGTTTGTACTTTAAATTAATTTATCTTCAAATCACAACAAAGACTTTGCAGTCAGGTTTTATTTTTAGTATTACCCTACAAAACTTAGTTTTTGTGTACATTTAAGGAGAGGCAGGCTGTTAAATTTCCTTTGTCATCCTATCCTCTATGCAATATTTTTTTTTTACAAAAGAAGAGTACAGAAAGTATTGCATGTCAATGCTGGGTGGCAGAAGGGTGTAGTGATTGGGGTGTTGGGGTGCAGTGTTTGGGGAGATTCAATGTCAGGGTGTAGAGTGCCAAGGGTTCTAGATTCTTCATAAGCTCAAATGCAAGAGCTATCTACTTGTAGGGCTGCCGGGAGCCATTAATGACAGTCCACCAGCTGATATGATGTAGGCTCTTGAAACACATTGTCTACCTTTTCCATACAAGTGCAATTACATAGTTACATAATAGGTTAGGTTGAAAAAAGACATAAACCCATCAAGTTCAACCCCTAGGGAAATAAATATATCCCAGATATAAAACCCTATAAGACATAGTTGGTACAGAGGAAGGCAAAAAAAACCCTGGTACAATTTGCTTCAACAGGGGAAAAAAAATTCCTCCCTGATTCCATGAGGCAATCGGATGTTCCCTGGATCAGCAGTCTCTGTTATCTTTACTTTAAATCCTTAATCCCCAGTTATATTCTGTGCTTCTAGAAATCATCCAGCTTTTTCCTAAAGCAATCTATAGTAGTTGCTGAAACTACTTCCTGAGGGAGCCGATTCCACATTTTCACAGACCTTACAGTGAAGAATCCCTTCCTTATCTGGAGCTTAAACTTCTTTTCCTCCAGACGCAAAGAGCGCCCTCTTGTTCTTTGTAATGCAATAGGGTGTAGTTAGCACGGGAGAGGGTTTAAAAGAAGAGTTATTGATAGTATAGTTAGACATCAGGCATACTTTAGCACACAACACTCCATAGTGCATTGCATCTGGAGTTGCGGTCAACAATTCCTCATGGAGGTATCACTGTTAATTCAGCCATACCCTTCACCACAACTGCACCACCCCCTTTCTCTTATCACTAAGCCTGCACCTCTCTTTCTCACTGCAATGCAAAAACCAACCCACCACTGCTCTTTCATGCCAACTTCCCCACACTTTCACTATTGCACCTGATCCCCATCCTCCTCCCCTGTACCATTCTTAAACATTAACCCCCACTCACAATTGCACTTCACCCTTCTCCCCCTTGCTCCCTCTACCTCTCCCACATCAACTGCCACCCACTTAACTTGCCCCTGCACCAACATTCACCTCTGCACTCGCTGCCACTGCAGCATTGAATGCCACTCTACCAATAGGCACTTTTGTGCTATTTACCATCATAGTGTTTCACCATGTGTTTCACCTTGTTAAAGGAATAGTAAAACTATTGTCAGTAAAAATAATTGAAGAAAAGCTGTGATTGCAGTGCTTCTTTTCTCAACAAAAGCCCCTGCTGTCAGTGCTCATAGTGTTTTAAGAGAGAAGCCTATTATTTTAGCCTTAAAAAAACAGTCACTTGATTCTAAAAGGCATCTACCAAGATGTGCGGGGTTACACATGCATGGCCAGCTTGCATTCATTATACCAGATTGTGAATCTGGTGTGCAAAAAATGCTTTAAGGAAAGAAAAGAAAGAGAAAGGGTATGCTTTTTTGAAGGCACTACTCTTTCCCCTTCTTTTTTTAACGTATAGTCCAACTGTTGGACAAAAAAACTTCGGCACTCAAACCAATTGATTGGGGCAATACATTAACAGTATAAAATTGATGTACGGCTAGCTATATAAAAAATACTAATACTTTGGTTGCAAAAAAATGCTATTGTTCAGTAAAAGAAGAGTTTGGGTGGATCTTTACCCAAGCAGATCAGTTCACTTATCTCATTAATTTAAAATCAAGTGCAAGTTAATTTATTTCTAATATAATTTAGAAATGAACATTAGACATCTGATCAGTGTTATTGTTGAATTGGTATTCAGTTGTGAATTTTAAAATAACAAGTGAAAAAATATCTTTTATAATGCATTCAAAATGTTCGTTGAATTCAAATATCTTTTTCTATCATATATACAGATCACACAATCAGCTATAATTAATTAATGCAATATTACTTATCACAGTACTCCTAAAACCGAGCTTCTGATAATATGTGAACTCTATGCAATATGTAATTCTATGCAACCAAACATATAATGCGGGCACCAGCTTTGTCTAGGACCTCCAGTGAGTCTACAGCAATGCATGGACAAACCCGCAGTCTGCTGGTTGGAAAATCACAGAGAATCAGAACACAGATGAAGCCATCTCTATATTCAATGCAAAGCCCACTATGACACTAGTCAAATTTGACCAAATGTTTGTTATTCAGGGGATTAGAGGAGGCTTATATGAGGATAATTTTGGGACTTTCCACTAGCATATTAGTATTATTATATATACCCTGATATGGAATAATGTATGACATCCCTGGTTCCAGTACTCAGACCAAGCCAGTTGGTGAGCTCTAAGTTCAGAAAATAAAGTCAGCTGACCACCTGAATGTATTAAATGATCATCAATGATTTGCTTCTCGGATGGGAAAGAATATTCCAAGATGACAATGCTAGGATTCATTAGGATAAAATAGTAAAAGAGTTAATCAGGGAGCGTGAAATATCATTTTCACTCATAGATTGGCCACTACAGAGTTCTTAACCCCAGTAAGTATTGATAATGATCCCATGGCGAATGCATGCTCTAATCAAAGCTAAGGGTAGTCCAACAAAATTTTGGGGTGTGGGTTTTTTTTTGACCAAGCATTGTATATGGATCTGCAACTGGTTTTCTTCTTCTGAAGATACATACTTGTTTAAAGTAAGGAAGATTTTGTGAAGATGGGAGAGACTGTACAACAAAGAGTGTTTTAGGGACATTATTGTTGTTGGTGTCTCCATTGGGAAGATTTCCTTTCTTTTTTGTGTTGATACTGAGACAAAGGTTGTGATTTATTAAAGTTCTCCAAGGCTGGAGAGAATACACTTTCATCAGTGAAGCTGGGTGACCCAGCAAACCTGGAATGGATCTGGTCCAGGAATTAAAACATTTGATAACAATTAGCTAATGATCCCATTCCAGGTTTTCTGTTTCATCCAGCTTCACTGATGAAAGTGTATTCTCTCCAGCCTTGGAGAACTTTAATAAATCAGGGCCAAGAAGTGAAGGAAAATCTACCACACAAGGAACAAGACCAAAATAAATCCGCACAAGTAATCCCCCTTCCTTATTCTTTACAAGATTAAAAAATGAAAACAAATATTGGTTAATTGTCTACTTAAGCTGCCATCTCATAAATGAAAATGGAAATGACAGATCATACCTGGAAGTAACATTGGGCTCTGTTAGTTACAAAAACTGACAAAGATTATTGTGGGAGCCTTATAAGGTTTTGGGGATATGCTAACAATATATAAATGAATACAAATGTATGGTTAAAAAAAGGGATCAAAATGCAAACCAAAACACATTGAGGAAGTAAGAAGGTGAGGAATAGGTGATGATTGATGTTTAATAGTTATTCCAATTGCTTTATACAACATTTCCCTATAATTCTACTTGCTATCATTTTAGCTTGTTATAGGCTTCCTGATTTACCATGTATCATATACCTAAGTCATATTTTAATAAATAATTGCTTCCTATAATTTCACATTACAATTGCATATAAACTTCCTGCAGCTTCATAAAAATCACTTCTTATAACATTTCCAATACATCAATTACTATATGACCAGTGTCCCATGAAACTGTTTCCTATAAATTTTCCTACATAAATTGTTTCTAATGATTCCAATGTATAGAATCTGGTTGTCTAGAAATTCACTTTTATCCAAACTTTCATGCTAATTAAAGCAGGACTAAATCTAAAATTAAAAAAGTGTGAGCAGGCGGGTTCTTTATTGCAAAATAGACAGGGTATGTCTCCTCTGCAATAAAACAAACTTACCTGGCTACAATATTCTTATAGTCTAATAGTCCCTTTTACAATTAGGTACATGTCTGCTCACAATTTTTTGGTTTAGTTCTGCTTTAAAGGAATCATTTATGAAAATATGTTTTCTATTTTTCTGCTGAAATTACTTGCTGTCTCTGTCTCACTGGCCTGGCAAAATATTGCAGAGGCAGGAGTATTTCTGAACAGATCTGACTACTAGTTTCAGATAGGACAGAGACCAATGAAATGGCATCACCGCTAGGCAACTAGAAAGTCAGCAATAGCAGATTTTTTTTCTGAGTACTATTTGATTTACGTTATTTGATATAATTGAATGTTGCTCCTAATCCAACCCTGTAGTCATTAAAGCTAATGAGGGCGAAACGCGTCGGGTAAAAAGCTGCGGGCACTTATCGACCGTCCCATCGGCATATAGCCGTTCCGCTATAATTTTGGATGTTTACAAATACCTGTACAGTAGGTGCTAAATGTCTAGTTACTATGTGATAATTGACTATTAATTGGACCACAGACTGGCAGGTCCGATCACAATTTTTCTGCCTATATAGCAGAATATTAATGTTCATTTTTGATTGTTCTGCTGAATACAAGTAATTTTGCAAAAAACCCTCTTTGTTTCTCTCTTGTTTATTATACACATTAACGTTTAACGGTTGGCAATTCTCCTTTTGAAAGGAATTCATACACTGTGAACTGCACTAGTACTAACTCTCGCTTTTTTTTTTGTTACTCATTTAAAGCTTGCTCCTTGTTATCGAAGATCATACCATTTGACTTTCTGGATACAATGGGCCACGCTCTCCCAGGCTAGAGAGAATACACTTTCATCAGCAAACCTGGGATGGATCTGGTCTAGGATTGGAAATATTTGGTAGCAAATATCAAAAGACATGGACGAAATCTGTTCCACGTTTGCTGCATCACCCAGCTTCACTAATTAAAGTGTATTATCTCAAGTTTTGTACTGTACAATGTACTTAAGCAAAAGACACATGCCACAAGAAATATACACAAAATGAACTGTTTTGCAGCCCCATTATATTAGATTTTGTATAACCAATGCAATAATAAAGAGGTCAGATGGGATGCATAGTGTAGTAGAAAACTTTGACTAATTTAATACTGCATTTTTATAGAGGTCTTTAATTCATACCAAAAAACATTTAAAAGGATGGCATGTACATACAGGTGCAAAAAGCAAATCCTGTTATTCTAGATATGCCGGGGAGACATAAATCCTATCGATGCTTATACTTCTTGTATATAACACTTGCTGATATAACACATACAGCAGGCATTGGGTGGCTATTCTTTTTCCTGAGCCCAGTTGGTTCCTATTGATGACACCATCCATGCAACCCAGCACCAAGAAGCAGGACAAGGCTGTCAGACCCCAGACAGTATCCTGTTTGGATAGAACAACAATGTGTGCCTAGGCACTGCCACTTCTACACAAGTGATTTGCTGCTTCTAATCAGAAGATTATTTTGGATGTTAAAAATTACCAAAAAGTTTTTTTTATAGATTACGTCATCTTACGCTAATATTAGTCAGTTGGACAGCCAAATTTTGATTTTTAACAATAGAACTCTGTAAACAGACAAATAGGTGTGGGCGTCAGGAGGGGGTGAAGTCTAAGGACCTGATTTATTAAAGCTCCACTACTGGAACAGATAGACTATCAAGGGAAAACCTGGGTGATCCTGCAAACATGAATGTATCAGGTTCACAGTTGAAGTCATTTACCAACTAATACCAAATTATTAAAAAAAAATCCATTTCAGGTTTTGCTGTATCACCAAGGTTCTCCCTTGATAGTTTAGCTTCTCTAGTTATGGAAAGCTTTATTAAGGGCCGAAGTGGTAAATAATTGAGGTCAGTATAGGTGATTTAGGGTACCCAATATTTTGCGGCTCCAAGGATGTCCTAAAAGACAGCTGGAGATTCCCGCTATACCATTGCAGAGGTAAGTTGCTTTGCTTGGCATTTCTACAATTACACTAAGACCGGCAGATAAAGGAAGAGAAGGGAAACCTGGCATTCATAGACATAAGATCCAAACTAGCACAACATTTGATCTAATCCAGATGGTCTGGATATTCATCACAGTAAAAGATTCATTATTTTTATGTGGAGGAATGGAAACACTCTCCAATTAATGACAGTGTTTTCCAATGCTCTGAGAAATCTCAAAGTAAAAACATTTTCAATAATCACCCCTACTCATTATTGGAGATGAGCCAATCAATCTGTGATTTGTCACAATGAGAAAGGGTCAAGGATGGTCAGGTGAAATGCACTAAATCTTACTCAGCACTTTCATTGAAAATTTGAACAGTGAACCTTGAAGTGAATCTGTGCTTTGCACATACAGGGAAAGGCAACAAGCTTGTTTTAATGGTGGCCCTTTGAGCAGAATGAAATTTCACCTTTCACTTTTACTGCTGGCTCTCTGTTCTTTTGCTGGTAGAGTAACAAAATACCTAATAATTCTATATATGTGGGTGTATGAAAGTCACCCCTCTCACTGCCATGTGATTGGCTGCTCTTGTGGGGGCGAGAAGAGAGTCCTCAGCTATGTATAAGCTCAAGGTCAATATTATTACACAGTATATAGCGCTTACATATTACGCAGTGATGTACAAAGTCCTTAGCCATGTCACTAGCTGTCCCTTAAAGGAGCTCACAATGTGTCTATCATCGTCATATGTCCTTAATACAGCCTATGGGCAAATTTGGGGGGAAGCCACCCAACACAAACACAGGGAGAACCTTCAAACTCCATGCAGTTAGTGTCCTGGCCGAGATTCGAACCAGTGCTTGCAAAGGGCAGAGCGCTAACCCTTGAGCCACCGTGCTGCTCATGACTTGGAACTTAGGCTACATACACATGTCAGGTGATTCTCGTCCGATTATCACTTCAGGGCTAGTATCGGACCAGAATCTGATGTGTGTACAGTGCTTGTCCGACGTCATTCATGGATCTGTCCTGGCGGATCCAGGAACGACAAACGATTGTAATACAAGTAAAGGGGAGAGCGCAGCGGGGAGACGCTCACCCATTCCCCCCCTCTCCATAGAGCAGAATGTCGCTGTATGTGCAACACTCGTTCATGCATCTTTCAGTCTAACCGGTGTACGTAGCCTTAAACAAGGCTTCCCCTGTACATTCTTGATGGCTAAATGGTACTACAAAGGGGTAAAGTGAAGGTAACTGTGGACAATTGATATGGATTTTATTTAAATAAACCTGTTGCATTTCCCAGCATGGACAACACATATTTCATTGAAAAAAGAAATCCCACTGTGCATGGCAGGGTTTAATGCAGTAACTTATTATTGTTTTAATAGTCATTCATGTTAATCCAACCATACAACCTAAAAACTGCACCCCATAGTTTTATCAAACATACACAAAATATACAACATTTCATCATGTACACCCAGTCTAATCCTTGAACATAACCAGTAGCACCCAGAACTAAAGCAATGTTTTCACTTAGTCCCCCATTCAATTAACGTAGGCTGAATTAAGTAAATGATGTTCATTCAATTCAGTTCAGAATAATTCATCTGGGAAATTAGTGTGAAAACCAGGAGCGGAGCACTCTGTCTTGAGTAAAATGAATCATGTTGTCAGCTATGATCCACTAACCCTAAACAAGAGCGATCTGCCTGGCAACAAAGAATCATTGTAAGCTGTATTTATGATGTATGATATTGTCCAACTTGTAAGATTTTACAGACCAGGAAACCTAACAACGACCATTGTATAACCATACATATTGATTTCTTTTACACTGAATTCATGCCTTAGTGCCCATTGGGACTAAAAAGCAGCTTTAGCTGAAAAAGTACATCGGCCCATATTTGTGTATTACTCAACAACTGGCAAATGCATAAGAAAACATGGTTAGACATGCAAATGACTGCCAACCCTGTACCCTGGGCCAAACACATAGGCTGTCGTAGATTCTGGTATTTCACGAAAACAGACCCAACTGATTGTGAGCAGCTCTCAAGAGCTCACAACATTGCTGGCTATTAAAACTAGTACAGTCCTTTTGGCAAAAACCAGAGTTGCCAGATGGTCATATTCAGCCCACATCCTTGTTCATAGGAGAAAAATTGTTGTGTGGCTCTGATTATTTATGTGAATATATATATAAATATATGAATATTTACATTGAACCAAATGACTCATATAAAAGCTGAAATATTTGTATTGTTTTACTCCATAGTGAATATGAGACAGTGATCCTGCCAATTAAATTTCATAATATTATATGCTTATCATTTTCAGAAAGTGTTACCATGCCTTAAAAGTTTAATGCATTATTGCTTAAACCCCGCTAAATATATATTTTTTGGTTTTTGATAGATTGGAGATGCATGAGGGCTTATTGAGCGTTTTATCAGTTTTTGACTGCACAGGGGAGATTTTCCTTTACTTTTTATCCAGGAGGAAAGAGAGATCTCCATGACAAGTCAGCATGCCCATGTATAAAACCATCACATAGGTTCTAACCTCCCCCAGCTAGTACTAGAAGCGTTAGAAGCATGCACAGCACACACTTACTTTTTGCAGGCGCCCTGCACCAGTGTGACCCCCCAGATCCACTGTGATCCTTGTCGGCCATTGACCGTGGCCTCTAGGTCTATGGTGTTAAATATAGTGCCAGGCTCTACAAAAACAAAATGCTACCAGGAGCAGGGGAAAGGATTTTCGGAAAAAAAAGACACTTTGGCCCTGATTTACTAAAGCTCTCCAGGGCTGGAGAGAATACACTTTCTTCAGTGAAGCTGGGTACTCTAAAAAACCTGGAATGGATTTCCTAAAATCATTTGCTATTTGCTAACAAATGTTTTGAATCCTGGACCAGATCCATTTCAGGTTTGCTGGATCACCCAGCTTCACTGATCAAAGTGTATTCTCCCCAGCCTTAGATAACTTTAATAAATCAGGGACTTTGTATGTATAATCTGCCAAAAACCTTCACCTCCTGGTGACTTTTTTGGTCGCTTTAAAAAATTAAATCAGTTAGCAAAGTCCCTTTATTTTACAATGTTACATGGATGAACTGCTGTGTTACAGAACACCCCATCTCTGCTCCATAGACCCTAGAATATTAGCAATAATGTAAGGGATAACAGGGACGCGAATAAAGGGTGGTATCAATTTACTTAATTTTTGGAAGGATCACCAGATATTTTTTGCACTTGAACAGATATAAAAAAAAAACATTTAAAAAGCAAGTTTAACATACCAAAAGAGAGAGCCCATATAACAAGTACATTGTACATTACTCCTAACAGGCCCATAAAGGCTTCAAAAAAAAAAACATTTAAAAAGCAAGTTTAACATACCAAAAGAGAGAGCCCATATAACAAGTACATTGTACATTACTCCTAACAGGCCCATAAAGGCTTCACACAGATATATTTATTCATTTGTGTTTGCAAGTTTATATGCTATCCTCTGGATATGTCAGGGCTGCCTATTTGGCCCTGTTATTTACTAAGCTGATCCAGTAGATTTCATTTATTGGAAAGATTAATCTGTGATAGAAACAGCTAATAACTGGGGTTTGTAGTTAGATTCAAGGTCATTTATTCACTGGGATTTTGGCCTGGATATGCAACACATGCATCTTTACCTGTCTGCCGTCCTCATATGACCTCTTCCATTGTACTGTGCATGATATTGCAGTTTGGTTCTGCTAGTAGATCAGTCAGATTTTTAGAATAAGTATAGTTGGCCTTAAAGAAGCACTGTCACATTGCCCGCATAAATGAACACCCCTCCCCCAGACCCAGTAATACTCCTCCTGTCGCAACCAAAGTCTTCAGCTTGGATGCACTAATGAGTGTTGATGTCCCTCCCGCTGTCAAGTGACAGTTTTGGATCAATTGCCTTCTAGACCAGAGCACTATCACATTGGAGGGTATGCTTCGCCATACCCAAAAGGAACCTTGACATAGTTAGTATTTGCGGGTCAGGGGCCCATTTATATAGAAGCTATCGCTAGAAGGTAGGGACATCACTTTCAAAATGTTGCATTCCATGGAAAGCCATTCTTGCAGCACAAAATACAGAAATGTTGTTTAGGCTCTTCCAGAAAATTTATATTTCCCTCAGACATGCCCATTCTACAGGTCTGTCTAATTGGGACTCTGCCTTTAAACACGGAGCCCCTTCCATTTTTATACCACAACCTGTGGCATTGCCTTATGATTTAACGCTTTTGGCATCATTCAGTCTCATCTCCCGAATGTTTTTGCCTCTCAAGGGCAATTTTTGGTCTAGCAGAGAAGGATGGCAAACATTTAGAGCTCCTTTTGTTGTTTTTGTGGGAAGAAAGACTTCTACACTGCTGGCTTTCTCCTTCCCCTCCCACCATTCGTCTCTTCCTGTAAAAATGACAGCATCTATTTAAATTGGAATGGGCGGAGGCCTCCCTGCAGTGAGACACAAAAACGCAAAATTTCTTTAATACCCCGAACACTACGACTAGGACTCGGTTATATCATTGTTTTTGTCACACCTCTTCCAACGGCCATGTTTTTACCACCTACTACTGTGTTCACTCGCAGACTTGATCATTTTATTTTGCGTCTGTACTATCAGATATGATTTGGACTTTGGATCTAGTTTTGGATTGTATTAGGGTTGGGGCCACTGTCGGCGTCATATTGTTGTCTTATTAACTCCATGGAAGTTTGGTGAGAACTTTCGTAAAATGTTTGCTTACTTCCTGAAACACATCTTTGTAGCAGAAACACATCAGGGCAAGGAATTGGCTAGAAACATACTTTAAGCTAACAGACAAATGCATAAAAGTATGATCAGGTAGCGCACACATAAAAAATAAAAGTTGTTAATATTGTTTTTTGGGTGGCCCAGCTATCATCGTAGAGCCTCTACACGAATGATAAGATGCACAGGAATCCAATATTATCATGTCACACACCTATGTGATCAGCCCTTAGCAGATGATGTTAGTGACAAAATCACATTGTTGTAGTCTGCAGACTATTTCTTACAGTGATAGCTTGGAAGTAGTGTTGTTGGTGATAATTATATAACAGCTTAATTTTTCTGGTTATATAATATAATCCCAAAGCAATTTCAGAAAAAAAGGCAATGCATTAACATTTACTGTTTATGGGTTCATTTTGGTTCTAACAATCAAGCACGTGTGCTACAAATTACAAATGAAGAGCCGTATATAACCACTCGTCCTCACGGTGTCTATGTATTCATTCAAAATATGTATTTAAAAAACAAAAACAAAACAAAGTAGAGTTTATTTTGACATGAGACTTCCGTAACCCACTGAACAGCCTCATTAAGGTTGAATTTACATGGAGTGGCCACAGACCAGCTAGCTGACGGCCTCTCTGCCCACTTACACCAGCCATCGCAAGAAACAAGCACTTACCCACTGGATAAATGGGAGTACTTGTTGCTGGGGATATTAAGGGTTAAGACAAAATATCGACCAGCTAGCTGGTCTGTAGATGCTCCATATGAATTCAGCAAATTCATATGGGCAAAACCAGATACAGTAGCCAATCAGGCTCTGTTGCCTGCACACCCGCTATCAGTGAACAGGAGAGAAGTGGGATGACCTCACCAGTGTCCTGCTTCACTGCCCAATCAGGAAGCCAAGACTACGTGCTAACTCAACGTTCTTGACCAAACCTAGTGGAGTTGATGATCTGGCTGTGGTATGTGGCTGGTAACTTTAAAACTACAATAACGGCTGTACAGAATTACAAAAACAGTTCCCACATGTGCATTTCATTTTTTTTTTCTTCCATGGACCAGAGGTTTCTAAGATTAGTTTGTAGGGTCAAGCCTGAGCAGTTCACTTATTCACCAACTGTAATTTTAAGTCAAACAGGAAACAAGTTGAAAAATCACTACGTACACACTCCAATGCAATCAGCATGCAACTGGTTTTTCATTCAATTGAATTATTATCCATACAGATGATTGGACAGGGGATCTGTAGATTAGCAGTGCTGCACAATGGTGATTCTTTATACCGCCTTATTTAAAAAAAGTGTGCTGGCAGTTCCTGAGATCAAACAGCCAGAGTGTTCCTGGTAACCAGTGATGTGATTAGAGATCTCGGGAGCAATTGTTTATATTTGGCACACAACAGTCATAATGTAACAGTAACAGTGTTATACTGACTTGTGCTATTATGATTTACACGAACTACCAATTTGATAGGCTTTCTCTAACAGTCTGTGACATCCGGGGTAAGTACCAAAATCGATACCTTGTCCTTTATATTCCATAACAATTCCTGAATTTTAAGATTTCTCATTTATTTGTGACTCTCTGCTCATATTAATATGCCTGTTTAGAATAATATTTTCAAGGGGATCATCTCAAAGGGAAAAAAGTAGGTGATAATCCAGTTTTGTAAATACACTATAATGGGATTATCGCTAGAAGCTAACATCTGAGACAGTGTGACGGGTAACTATTTTAAGCACAACATAAACAGAGGCGATGGACAAAGGACAGGGGGGATGCTCTAAAAATGTTCCCCCAATCCTGCAATTCTCAGTGCTGTGCTAAGGATACATGCTCTACTTACAGTAACTACTATTGTTTGATTGGCATCTAATGTCAGACTGTTCAGGCCCAATTGTGCAAAGCAGAAGGGAAAAACGTCTGTGATTTGTTTTGCTGCACAACGTTTAATAAAGTGCAACTACAAAACTGATGTATCTACTTTTTAAATATTTTTTTCATACAATAATAATGCCTGACGTTTTATCATGAGCTTATCCAATAATGTTGAGGATCCTTGCCAAATGATCAAGATATCATTTATGTGGGGAAGGTACGTAGAGAGCACATTATCACATAGCACTTCTCCCTTCTAACCCCCCAAGTACAGATTGGCACACGATGGGGCACAACGAGTTCCCATCGCAACCCCTTCACCTGTGGTATGTTTTTTTGTGTGACCATCCTGCCTGTTACTGCTTTATGTCTGAAGCTAAGCCTACATTTCATATTTAAATTGTACAATCTTCATCAAATTTACCAATATTTATTTAGCACTAAGGCAATCCCGTCTGATTATAAATTGAATGGATTGTTTAGATAGGCCAATGGAACAAGAGTTGAGCAAAATCTAATGCCATACTCAAACTTGTGGTTAGTAAATTTGGTTCAATTCTGGAATTTAGATTGTATTTACTATTCCCAATGGCTTGAAAGCAGTTTTAATGTGTATTTGGCTAGTGCCAGGAGAGTATGCTTTCCTAAACCCCAAGCTTGGACCCAACAACTGCACATGCTGGGCTCAGTTTACCATAAATCACAGTAAGTCAATGTGGTTTCAAGGTGTCTTGCAGATCCCAGATCTGCAGATAGTAATTGTACCAGTTGGATTGTAAGGCAGACAGCCTTGCTTTAAACAGTGCAAGAGTGTATTTCAATGTGGCTGGGTTTTAAATTATGCTATGGTAGATTAGATGATAAAATGGGGGGTGGGGGTAAATCCCATAAAGGACTGTGATCTGTTACTATAATTTAACTGCTAATATACCATGCTGAATATTATTCTGTTTCAGATATACCTCTGTCTGATGCCTTGTCCAACCATGTAACCATAGCTGGCAAGTGTTTAGGTTCATGCAGGGCTTTTACCCCCACTGACACAAGCCAAAAACAATGGAGCTTATTTTACCCCCACTGACACAGGCAAAAAAAAAACAATGGAGCCCATTTTACCCGCTCTGACACAGGCAAAAAAACAATGGAGCCTATTTTACCCCCACTGACACAGGCAAAAAAAAAATGGAGCCTATCTTACCCCCACCAACACAGGCAAAAAAAACAATGGACCCTATTTTACCCCCACTGACACAGGCAAAAACGACCCTATTTTACCCCCACTGACAATAACTGTGCAGCTTATTGAACCCCCACTGACACCAACAGTGCAGCTTATTAAACCCCCACTGACACTAATGATGTGACTTATTTTACCCCACTGATGCCAAGGATACAGCTTTTTTTTATATTCCACGGACATTATGGGGTTTATCTATTTTCGCTTTTTCCTTTCAGTAAACATCATAGTTTTAGCCTGCCATATGCACTCGTTCAGTTGGCCATTGGGCTGCCTAAAAGGTCCGTGCATGTCACCATCAAACCTGATATCACCCCTATGGTAAACTGAAGAATATCTAGATAATATATATTATCTATCTATCTATCTATCTATCTATCTATCTATCTATCTATCTATCTATCTATCTAACCGTCCATCTAACCATCCATCTATCATTGAGGCATTTAAATGTTCAGGTCAAGCTCTGGCTACAAACTGTTTTAGAAAATTAAATGACAATATCTGCAGCTGTGAACCACTCTACATTCACAGACATTTTGTGGGCTGATTCAATATTCATGAGATTTTGGTCCATCCATTTACTGTTTGATAGTGACATCAATAAGGCACAAAGCCTACGAATTGATTAATACCATCTGACATCACCGAGGCATGACATGCATAGTAAGGCCTAAACTGGCTTAGGCTTTGAGCAGCTATGTAACATAAATAGTTTCATACTTAATCATTTTTGTTCTGTTTTTCCTTTATTTGCTGGTTGTTCTGCAAGGCTGACTATTGATCCAGTAAGGAAAAAAAAGAATAATGCAAGATCAGCATGCAGGATGAACAATCACTGGTAAGGCTGACTTCATCCATTATATCTAGGGCTTGCAAACCCCCAAGCAGAGCATTAAGCCTTGTGAAGTGGTCAGGCATCTCTTCAGGCAAGGTGTTACCATAAGATTTTTATTACGCAGAAAGGCATTTATTGTGATGGTATGCCATTAATAATGTAACTAGTTAATTGAATGCAACCATACAAACAACCTACATGAAAAATGTATTGAACATTAACAGACATGGACTAAAAATGTTTTATCTACACACAGTGCTGGAGCCGGACCTGGACTGTGGCACTAGATATTACCAAAGAGCCTCAGAGTTCCCACAATTGCTGCTTCCTTCCTAAAATTCACAACTTATAACCCTAGTTTACTTCTAGTAGTTCTGTGTGCTTTTTCCTTCTGACAAACAGCTATGTTAGCCAGAGACAAATTAGGTCTTTTGAACTTGTTTTATAATAGATAAATCGTTGAAACATATTTTAGGTCTCAGGGAACGCCCCTTCACAATTTTTACATCTTCACCTCACTTATCCATAACTTGTGGACATAAAATTAAAATAAGGATTAGGAACATGATATACCTAGCAAATTAGACAAAGACGAAAAAGCAAATGCAAACTGTAGTGTCCCTATGCTGCTGGTCAGAGAAATGCTACCTAACATTAGGGATCAGTGGGAGAGAAAGACTTCCATAGATAGGTGGTCAGTTGGAGAATGCCCCCCTCAGATTTGTGGTCAGTTGGAGAATGCCCCCCTTAGATTTGTGGTCATTTGAAGAATGCCCCCACCTTAGATTTGTGGTCATTTGAAGAATGCACCCAACATAGATTTGTGGTCAGTTGGAGAATGCCCCCAACATAGATTTGTAGTCAGTTGGAGAATTCCCCCACCTTAGATTTGTGGTCATTTGAAAAATCCCCCCCTCCCCTTAGATTTTTGGTCATTTGAAGAATGCCCCCAACATAGATTTGTGGTCAGTTGGAGAATGCCCCCTTAGATTTGTGGTCAGTTGGAGAATGCCCCCTTAGATTTGTGGTCAGTTGGAGAATGCCCATTTAATATTGAAGGTCGTTGAGAAGAATGCCAATTACTTTGATGGTCAGCGAGAAGAAAACTATCTTTCAGACGGCTGAAGTGATAATTGTAGTGAGCGGATAATTAAAAGACCGCAATAGAGCTCAGCTCGGTCTTTCAGTTAAATCAGACCTGGAACTAGACAGACACAAATGAACAGGAGATACATTTGCTTTTGAGCTCACCGCTCAAGAAATTTTGGAGGAACCCTACAATCCATAGATATCTAGTTGATAAAGTTGCTTTAGAGCATTGTAATTGCACTGTTATTGCTTCGCAGGGACATTAATGCTGCCATGGGGTGTTTGTTGAGCAACACGTGAGCATGCTCCTAGGGCTTATATGTCCAGCCTAGCTCAAATACCATAATATGCTTCCAATACAGAACAAAATTTCTACAATTGTACACTGAATGCAACTATGCAGCTCCCCAACGTTTCACACAGAGCTACCTTAACAGTAACAGTAAATTTATAACCGCTTTAGATTTATTGTACAGCTAAAACATACCTTGGTCCATAACATCTACATGTAGACCAAGTTTTCCAGGAAAAGTTACAGAAATTGCACTCATCCATTATATTGGGAAAAGTACTTACAACCGTATGCTTTTATTTACATTGGCAAATCTGTTTTGCAAAAGAAAAACACCTACTGTGACAACTGCAACCTCAAATGTAACGGCCACCTTAAATTATGCTGTCTACAATTTGACAAAGTTGCAGTGATTTAATTGTTGAATGAACACATTGTTTAAGAAGCCCCACCACTATTTATTTTAACAAAAAGATTAGATGGTCATTTAAAGTATTTTATGCATGTTATTGACCTATCAAAGCCTTCCTGTTAAGAGACGCTCCTAGGACCGACAATCCCAGGCGGTATCCCACCGCAGTAGAGCGCGCTCATCCTATTCCCTCCGGTGAGGGCCGACAATCCCAGGCGGTGTCCCACCGCAGTGGAGCGTGCTCAGCCTATTCCCTCCGCCGCTCGCAGCAGATGAGTTCTAGGAATTAGTGCTCTGGGGGTTGCAGCATCCTGGTCTCTCTTTAGTTGTGTTTTCCCTCTCGGCATCCCCTGCACTGAGACTGCACAGCTGAGGGGGTTCTGGAGCTGTGGGCAGCTGATTAGCACAATGGTACCTGAGCAATCCCATGCTGCCATTGACTGCTGGGACTTTATAGTCCCTCTGCTCTGAGTCCCCAGTCCCTGTTGTAGTGTTTAGCTGGGCTGATCTGTGCTGGAGAGATTCTCGTGTGATTTTCTGTTGCTGACCATTGCCTGTTCCCTGACTCATCATTTGTACTCAGCCTGGTCCGACCTCTGCCTGTGACCCGACTCTGCTTGTGCCTACCACCCGTTTAGTGGACTGATCACCCATGTATGACTCTGGCTTTATACTCTAGGTTTGCCTTGTAGTTCTTCTACTGTTTAATCTGTAGACCTCTGGTCCACTGCCAGACCATCCCCAGAAACCATCATTTGTGCAATAAGTCTTAACGGCAACTGTGTGCTGGGAGATGCCACCAGTCACCCGAGGCTGAGCGGGGGCTTACTAAAGGTGAAGAATTTGACGTTAGATTGGGGGATTGGCGTCTGGTGAATACTGATGCTGACCAGGGCCATACACTTCCATGTGTAGACATCCTGGGACTGCTGCTGGATGCCGCCATCTTGGATGTGTTGTCAGCATGCTCACCTTGAGCTGTCTCCTTCCTGTATGGTGGTAAAAAGTGGGGATGAGATGCTGGGTCAGCACAGAGAGGTCTATGACATGCGAGGAAACAAAGAGCTGTGCTAGGGAACTGACTCCCTGAAGTAGTCTGATTTAAAGGAAGTTTAAAGTGAATACAACAATTTATGTAAAAGAAAACTGCTGCAAGTTAGAATTTATTATTATATTAATATTAATATTATACTTGATTTTATTGCATTTACCTGCAATTGTTTGTTAGTGGCAGGGTCTAGTCAAACAAGTGAAAAATTATTAAATATGGTGGCTGAATCAACTAGTAATAAAACAATGCTACAATGAGGAAACACAAAATGGTTGTGTTAATGCCTTAAAAAGACTTAACATAAATGCCTTTTTCTCTTTTGCCTTCTTGTTCTTTAAACTAAATTTCTCCACTTCTGACAGCATGGTATTTTGTCTGGTGTCTGCTGCGTGGTGTAGGAGTACTTAGCAAATGACTTTCGACATCAACAAATACAAACAGCTCTTTCTTTGTGTGCATGCTTGTTTTTATCGCGTTACCGCTGAATTTTTTACAATGTTGTAAGTATATTATTCTATGTTGTTAATGTAAAGCATGTCAAAGAGGTCATGAACACAACCTTTTTTGTGCACCTGTTTTAAACTCCAGTGGGCAGATTTAAATTGGCCCATAGGAATCCTAGTATTGTTATAAAGCCTAACACTATCCCCCTAACCACTATCCTAACACTATCCCCCTGTGCACTACCCTAACACTATCCCCCTGTGCAATAAAAGTTAGGTAAAGTAACTAGCTGGTTTTGTAGTAGCCAACAAAGTATCATAAAGTGTCTGTGTCAGTTTACACTTTTCCCAAAGTCGCCAACATTTCTAAATAATTAGGAGGTAGACCATGAAGGACATAGAACATGTGGGGGCATGACCAATGGGTGTTATACATCTTATGGCACAAGGTTTGCTATATTTTAGTGGAAATAGAGGCTTGGAGGGTACAGTTAACAGGGAAAGGTATAGTTCTGAATGTTGCTCCTAAATAGAACTTGAACCAATTCTCTGCATACACTGCAAAGAGTTGCCGCAGTCCTTGTGCCCATAAAATATGTGCTAATTAATGTGACACAAGTGAGAATCTCACAGACATAAACCTCCGGACAAAGGTTTGAAAAATGAAAATGTCTTATCACATATCTTTTTCTGGACATATAATATACAGACACTGAGATAAGACTTTTTAACTTCAAGGGGAGAATTTAATAACAGATGGCAAATACAAAGAAACCAGCAATTGTTGGGGCAACAGATACCCAGAAGTATGTAAGGCATTGCTCCTTACATTACTGATCACTGAGTACAAAATCAAAACCTCATCATTGGTGTTAGAGGGCTTTAAAATGAATTTTGGTGTCAGTGGTTGTAAATATAAACTCCATTGTTAGGCTAAGTTCATATAGATGGTGAGGTTGTGGTGTGGCGAATGCAAGATGGCAACTACTGGGGCTCTAAACTTGGCCTTACTCTTTGTGGACATAAACATTGTAGTTGTCGTCATTGAATGTATAAAACAAAAACACAGTGTAATGGTCTGATAAGAGCTAATAAGCTGATAAGTAAGAGCTGCCCTCCATTTAGCCTATGACCGGTTTAAATAGTGGAAGCTAGAAGTGACACATCTGATGGTTCCATTAAAGAATCCAGCACATGTAGAATATTACTGGCGGTCTACTAGTTTATTTTTGTTGTTACTTTCTCCAAACACAAATTTAAAAAGTTACATGTTGACATCTCAGGGTCCCTTTCGTGAGGCAACAAAGTGACCTATAGATGACTGTAATCTCCATTGGGGGTCATGGACAATTATTGTTTAATGTTTCCTGATGCTTAGATTATAAACTCAATTTTAAACCCTGAGCATAGGAACTGTACTGGGGACGTGGTCCGTGGCTCTGGCCGGTGTGTCCCCCCAGCAGGGTCCTTCTTCTGACCCTGCTCGGGGGTGCACCGACCAGACCTGCGGACCACCAAAATTTTCCCG
>NC_092865.1:69771606-69776845 GCF_032062135.1 Pyxicephalus adspersus | reverse complement strand
ACTTTCCGATAGTCCATGCGATTATGTAGGTGCTCTAAGCGATAATCACAAAGGGTACGTAGGTGACCAATGCTGATCTAAAGGTTGATTTAGTTTTTCCAGCATGTTGAGGTCAACCTACCTTTATTTCCAATAAGTCAAGGTTTTCTTTGAGGATGGATCATTACTGAAATCTGCCGTCTTTCTGATAGTGTTTTAAATTTTGTTTTGTCTGGAAATATGAATACAAGCAAGAGATACCGGGTTTATCGGAGTGTGACGCTTTACTGGTGTCTACAATTGATGGCCGTAATTCACTTGGCTGAGCACAAGTCTACGGATATGAAAGTGCCGGTTGAGGGTTCTAGTCATGGAGCCAGGGTGCATTGACCTTAATATATTATGAAGGTCTAGTACGAGTGATGTCCTATACTTTACAGGCCTGTTATGTTCTCCTTACAGAATAGAGGATATAAAAAACAAAAGTGGGACTTGCGCTCCATTTCTGCATTGGTCCTCCCACTCTCTAAAGGTCTTCTCTTTTCCCTCTTTTTTTCCTCCCCCTGTCTCACACCCACCCTTTCTCCTTCCTCCTCCTCCCTCTCTTTTCCTCACCCTCCTCTTTCCTTGTTCTCTCTCTTCTCTCTCTACACACCCTGTGCAGTCTTTGAAAATTAGACAATCCTCTCTTATAAAATGAATGTTGCGCATGGCTCCCGTCCACTACTTGCTAATATGAAGGCACCTGCACTATGTTAACCAAGCACCGCTATAAAAAAAAATCAGCCCACCAATGGCTAGCATTCCAAAATCTTAACCTGACCAGACTACCCCACTGTTCCATCTGTCTCCTCCAAAAAAAAGCAACATGTAACCATTTCACTGCCAGACAACTGCTGCCCAAACCGCCAGCAATGCAGAAAGGTTAATGGGTTATCTGGCTGCCTAAACCCAATTCCTACAAGCATCTTATAAATGTTTAATTGTAAGCACTGGCCACTTCAGGGACACCTAATAAATAAGATCATCAATTGAAAAGGTTTCCTGGAAGGAGGGGAGGTGGGAATGAGGTGTTGTGATGGTGGAAGCTGTGGAGTGAAGGCGAGGAGGGGGGATCGGATCTATCAGGGTGAATTCATAGCTATTGATTTTCTCCTGCCTGGGGAGGGACGGCATATTCTATTCAGTACAATGTTCCTCTGCAGATTATGTTAAGAGGCAGGCTTGGCTGAGGAGAGGCTCAGCGGATGCGCTATGCGTGTTTAATGCGTCAAACTGTTCTCATCGCTCAATGGAGACACTTAGCAATTCAGAGCATGTCCCATCACAGCCCAGAGGAGGAAGGGCCACAATGTCCCACAGGCTGACACTGTGCTGAGACTGTGTGTCTGCCTCCATGGCTTGTGTGGGTGACATTATGCTAGGAACAATGCATATAAATATGTATACATATACACATATATACATGTACAATACATACACACACATATATATATATATATATATATATACTGCTGTGTGTGTGTTTTGCACATATATATACTGTTGTGTGTGTGTTTTGCACATATATAAATATACTGTTGTGTGTGTGTTTTGCACATATATATATACTGTTGTGTGTGTGTTTTGCACACACACACACACACACACACACACACATATATATATATATATATATATATATATATATATATATATACTGTTGTGTGTGTGTGTTTTGCATATATATATATATATATATATGTTTTGTTATTTTTGCCTAATATTGCAATAAGTGAAAAATGATGCAGATGTGGAAGAGGATATTTGTGCAAGTGTGTATTCCTATTAATGACTTGCAATCCAAACAATCTATACCCTAATATATGCCATACAATCAGAAATTCCTAATTGTTAAGATACTAATCCACATGATTGTATATCAATTTATGTGGTGTTGTGTTAATATTTAATAAATATTATATATATATATACATACACACACACACACACACACACACACACATACATACATACAAACACAGATACATATATGCACACACACACGTATATATATATTGTAGCATGAATAAATCTCTTGCCTTTTCATTCTAATATATAGAATGAGTTTTGTATGTCTGTACATGCGCTTTAGTGACCTTTCAGATGTGTCTAGGCATTTCTCAGCAGCATGAAATTGGTAGTAATATATTATTAGATCTGTGTGTGTTGTATATGAGTTTTGGACTTTTCTTGGTCTCTACCATGATTAGAAAAAATGCAACATTATTTTTTGGCCATGTGAAAAACCTTTGACACCACACACACGTGAGTTTACCTGTGTTATACATCGTTCACATTGTGTGATGTGAAATAGAAGAACCTGTATCGTGCTCTCCGTGTAGCATTCATGTTTATACCTCATTGTATATCCAGCATTGTCCAAGTCTGGCCAGATCTGATGTGTGCAGTTGAGGATAAGTCTCTGTGTAGGAGGTGTAAAGGGTATGTTGCTTGTAAATCATTTGCAAACATATGTGCTCAAATTTTGTGTCTGCAACTATGGCAAGGTCTGGACCCTGCATATGGCGTGTGGTGCTGTGTCTATGTATTTGGCATACGTTGTATAGCGTGTGTATTTTAGTATATGTGTATGGACATGTGTGCTGGCAATCTGTTCTTATCTCAGCCAGGGTTAGCAATAGACATACACAAGACTATCAGTTCACACAAAACCGGTGCAATCAGAAAATGCAAAGCAATTTAATAAAATCAGATTTTTTTTGTACTGCAAGTGTGCACATTAGGTTAGCATACATGTCATTGCATCCAGTGTGTCTGTAAAGCTGGATTGCTGACCTGCAGTGATTGAAAAGGGGAGTGGTGGGGGAGGGTCTGGGTGGTCTGTGTACCACTATACTAATCATACTGTTACCTCACTCTGCCTTGGCACACAGTCCTCATCCCCCCTTCAAGTGGGCTGTGTTTAACCCTTCCGCTTACACAGCACTGCAGGGCTTTCTGGCAGGACACATGGTTAAAGGAAGGGTGGGTGAGGGGTTTCCAATCTACTAGTGATGAAGCAGCTATGGGCAAAGTAATAAAAGAGAATAACACACCGGCAGGCTATAGGCCTGCAGCTAAATATACACAGTATTGAGTCCATAAATGACTATATATGCACAAACACAGCTTACAAATAATATATATATATATATATACAATATGTGTGTATGCATCCAATCTGAATGGGCTCATGGACAATCCCTTTAATATTGCAGCCACGCTCCAGCCATTGCAGCCACGCTCCAGCCATTGGCAGCCCTACCCTTACCTGCAGAGGTAAGTGGGGTGCTTTGGGCCTACACAGCACTTCATCTATTCCCATTGATCAGCAATCATCCATTTTACATAGAAGGCTCAGGTATGTTTGCTGCTCCATGCATGCTCGCTGCACCGCATACGCACCACACACACCATGCAACGCATTCTACACACCTTTTACTACACTCTGTGCCCCACTGCTTCCATCTTAACAAAATCTATCATTCACATCATCACAATGAAGGGCTGCAAATGGATCAGTCTCTCCAATCACCCCTCCCTCACCCCCCACCCCCCTTCCAGTTTATTAGCTTAGTCTAGCCACCCCTTGTTTAAAAAAAAAAAAATGAAATGATAAGATGGAGGAATATGTAGTTTTGTGATTGTGGAGAAAGGGAGGGGAGCAGGGAAGCTGAAGAGGAGGGTGATACAATGTAACATAAGAAAAAGGCTTTTAAGCCATTCACCAAAATACCTTCAAGGCAACATGTTCTCCACAATCCAGAATGGGTCATGACTTCTTCATTCTTTTTGCTGGTTTCATTTTCACTTATAGATTTGCTCTTGCAGACCCCTCTGGAGTATAACCAGTAGTCTGTGCCCACAGCAATTGTCATTAAACTGAATGCAGCAAATGCTCCCACAGTGGTTAAGAGCATCTGAACACCTCTATCAAACAGACCCATAATTCTTCATTCTATAGACATCCAACAGTCTTCTGGTTTGGGGGGACAGGAGCTGAATATGTGGGGGGCTCAGCTAGCACTCAGGCTGGATGCTGCCCAAAAAGATGAGGTATCCTAATAGAAAAATAGCAAAAGTAAACCTGGAAGGTTTGTGGATGGAAAGCTCGTTGTCCATCAGATCATGTCCAAATGCAGGTTTGCAGGCGAGAAAAAAAAAATATCTATATATCTGTATATATCTATATGAAAATAGTGCAGGCAGGCTCACAACACACAGGATAGCAGCTAACAGACAGAGATGCTATAATCTCTCTTAATCCCTTTTCCTAAAATTCTGATCTTCAGTTTCCATAAGTGATGGCTAATTGGGCATCTTTTGTCGGCGAGAATAGAAATGCAGTATTTTCATCACCAACCTTCAGCATCAGGACCAAGGCAAGGGGAGATTTTAGGGTTAGGAATGCAGGGTTCCTTATTTTTCTCTGCAGCCTGCGCCATGTAAAAAGGAAAAAAAAAAAATCTGGAGGTTTTTTTCTTTTTTTTTTTCTCTGTTCTTGAGAGATTTCTCTTCTTCTCCCTTTTTGTGGTGTGTTGGAGTGTGGGATGATTACAGCACAAGTATCCTGTGGATGCTGTAAGGTTTGGCTTGGGATGGACTGCGGGTTTTGCAATCCATGGTGGTGGAGCTGAAGATGTGTAGTGGAAGGCCCCCACTTGGATGTCCTAGGAGGGAGGCAGTGTGTTGGGTGGGCTGGTAGATGGGCTTCCTCCGCTGCATGGAAGTGACAGCTGTGTGCAGCTCTTTGTGTTGTGGAGGATGTGCTGCTGAAATGGTCAGCTCCTGGGGCTGCTGCTGGAGACCACTTTCATGTAGGACCTCCTGTACTGGAACAGACAGCTGGAGAAAACCTTCATGTCCCTCCTCTCTTTGCTGTCCTAAGTCACCACCCCTGCTCAGCTTCCTGGAGGAGGGGGGCACATCTAACCCCCCCCCCCCCCTTTATTCCCTGTAAGCCAAAATCTATCCCAGCCCCTTTCACATGAGAGTCAATACCCCCAATTTACACATCTGTGGTTTTATATATTGTGTCTCATTTCAACAATAGGTGCTTGGCTCATTTCATTGCTGGAAAGGAGAAAAGAACTTCATGCTCATCCCTATAACATTTACCCCTATAAAATACCCCAACGCTGCAACCTTACCTACCCGTCTGTCTCCTAAACCCTCACTACTCCCACCATTCCATATCCCCCTCCTATTGTGTGATACT
>NC_092865.1:69768379-69771432 GCF_032062135.1 Pyxicephalus adspersus | reverse complement strand
AGCAGACAACTCTGACACCTCTCACCTTTACCTGACCATAAACAATTGGGGTTCCTTCTGTGTCACTGTCTGTTATTTGCAACCCTTATTTATTGTACAGCGCTGCGTAATATGTTGGCACTATATAAATACTGTTTAATATTAATAATAATCAGATGTACATGAATGCCTTTGGATTGAGCAGACAACCCTTACACCTCTCACCTTTACCTGACCATAAACAATTGGGGTTCCTTCTGTGTCACTGTCTGTTATATGCAACCCCTATTTAATGTACAGCGCTGCGTAATATGTTGGCACTATATAAATACTGTTTAATATTAATAATAATCACATGAACATGAATGCCTTTGGATTTAGCAGACAACCCTGACACCTCTCACCTTTACCTGACCATAAACATTAGATTACCCATTCTCAATTGGGGTTCCTTCTGTGTCCCTGTCTGTTATATGCAACCCCTATTTAATGTACAGCGCTGCGTAATATGTTGGTGCTATATAAATCCTGTTTAATATTATTAATAATCAGATGTACATGAATGCCTTTGGATTGAGCAGACAACCCTGACACCTCTCACCTTTACCTGACCATAAACAATTGGGGTTCCTTTTGTGTCCCTGTCTGTTATATGCAACCCCTATTTATTGTACAGCGCTGCGTAATATGTTGGCACTATATAAATCCTGTTTAATATTAATAAAAAGGGGGAGGGGGTCACATTTCTATTAGCTCTTTCTTTTCTCTATTCTACCTAATTTGCTCAGCAATAACACCCTCTGTCTCAATGGGTTATATTTAGATTCACTCTTTAAGGCAAAAAAAAAAATCATTTAACCCCTAGGATACCAGGAACTTGGCAGAGATCAGATTAAGCTCATTAACCCCGTCATTGCTGAAAAATTCTGGATCATCCTTATTGACCATCAATGTCATGAGAGTGGCACATTTCACTTTCTCTCTGTCCTACATTGGTAGTTAAGATATTACAGGATCTCATAAGCCTGCTGCTTAATTATTTCCAAGTTAATTGGGATAATCATCCTGCACTGCTGACAACCCAGTTATAGCATGCTGAATGTTTCAGGAGAGGTGGAAGGGTGGTGAATGAATGGGAACATTAACCCTTTGTTGGGTCACTGAGTTTTAAGTGTTGAAGTTACAGAATGGAAAGCTAGAAAATGTCAGATTCTGAAATATTTAATTAATGTTATTAAACGGGATTTATATAGTGCTAACATATGACGCAGCGCTGTACAATAAATAGGGGTTGCAAATGACAGACAGATACAGACAGTGACACGGGAGGAGAATCTGTATATTATTGTCATATGATTTACATAGTACTATTGTTTTCTCAATAGCATAGGTGGTAAGTGAATGGGAACATTAACCCTTTGTTGGGTCACTGAGCTTAAAGCTAGAAAATGAGAGCATCTGAAATATATAATCTGTTTCGTATTGTCATATGATTTATTTGGTATTATTGTTTTCTCTCTAGCATAGGTGGTAAATAAATGATCATTACCTAATTTAGGAGATGACTGCCATATGTACCCAATGATTCCCACGCAGTTTCAGTTTAATCATTTAATAATCAGATTTATGAATAATTGAACTGTGTGTGGGTACTCCAGTTACTTTGAATTATTGCTTTTGATGCCAGAATATAACAGAAACTGGTAAATGGTTACAAGGTTTTCGGTTGCTTTCGATAGGATAGGGTCTTGGGATGTATAGAGTAATTGGTCTCGTTTTAAGCTGGAAGAAAAATGACATTTTATTATTTTGGCCATTTTATTCCAATTTAAACCCCATCAAAAATGAGCTTTGTTCTGCAAAGGGGTTGATTAAACACACAGGGTTACATGTTTTGCAGCATTTTCTAAATGAACTAAAAGAGATCTTCACAATACATAAACTGTGTCTAAAATGCAACTACACATGAATGTGTTACTTTATGGTAAAAAGCCTGCATCTAGTATGAACTAGAAATAGTTGAGATTTGCAAATAATAACCCAATGCAACTTTTCCTAACCTTTTAACCAGAGGACCCTTAAAAAAATGTTCAGGTCTTAGGGAACCCCTGATAAAATACATTTACTAGGGTTCATGGGTAAACCCCCTAATATTGATGATCTGTGTGAAGAATGCCTCCCTGCAATGGTGGAAAGTTCAAAACGACCGGTAAATAGATGATTGTGTTCTACATGTGCTTCTGCAAGGTGGCATCATACCCAGAACTATTCATACATTATCAGAAAACAAAGGACAGGCCACCACAGCTCAAGAAACTCCTGGGGACCTCTGAAGGAACCCCAACTGAGAATGGCTAATCTAATGTTTATGGTCAGGTAAAGGTGAGACTGATGTCAGGGTTGTCTGCTCAATCCAAAGGCATTCATGTACATCTGAATATTAATAATATTTAAACAGATTTATATAGCACCAACATATTATGCAGCACTGTACATTAAATAGGGGTTACAAATGACAGACAGATACAGACAGTGACACAGGAGGAGGAGAGGACCCTGGCCCGAAGAGCTTACAATCTAGGAGGTGGGGGAAGTATCACAAAATAGGAGGGAGATATGTAGTTGTGGAAAGTAGTGACGGTTTTAGAAGACAGAAGACGGATGAGCAGGTTTGAAAAAATGGGTTTTGAGTGCTCTTTTAAATAAGCAGAAAGTAGGAGCAAGCCGAATAGGATGAGGAAGACCATTCCAGAGAGTTGGGGCAGTTCTAGAAAAGTCGTGCGTGTGAGGAGGTTATGAGTGAGGAAGTCATTAGTAGGCCATTGGGGGAGAGAAGAGAGCGGCTAGGGGGGTATTTATCTACCAAGTCAGAAAGATAAGTGGGACAATAACTGTGTAAGGATTTGAAGGCAAAGCACAGGAGATGAATTTGATTCTAAGGTGAAATGGAAGCCAATGAAGAGAACTACAAAGAGAGGCAGAGGAGCGGAGGGAAGGATGGATGAGTCTGGCTGCAGCATTCATAATAGATTGTAGAGGGGAGAGTCGGGTTAGTGGAATACCAGAGAGGAGGA
>NC_092865.1:69762957-69768145 GCF_032062135.1 Pyxicephalus adspersus | reverse complement strand
GGGGGGGGGGGGGGGGGTGATGATACTTGCAGCTCTTAGTTGCTGACTTGTGAATGTACATCTGATCACCTTCTATTGTCAATGGCCAGGTAACCAATATTCATCAGATTATTATTATTATTATTATTATAATAATAGATGATGGTCACCCTGTCATCATTGCTCAGACATATTCCATTAGCTGAACAACATTGCATCTCTGATAATACTGATATATGACCAATGCACAAGCATGGATATTTGGGCACTGTAAGGCCATGTGAAGATGTCATATATCTGGAAAATGTGCTTGACGATCCAGTTACTATTTCATTTTCTTGCCAACCTAATACATTTGAAGTCTTTATCTGTATTTCGTGATTGGGACTTTTACAAATGTGCAGCAAAATATCTTCCCACTTCGGTACAGGAAGAGGGTTAGGCTTCAGCCAAAGGTTAGATCACCTAAATGTAAACTACTGGCTTGTTGAAACAGGCAAATAAAGAAGAGAATTCAGTTTTCCTTTGAGATCAGTATAGGGTGCTTCTGAGTTCCTTCACGGATGGTAATGATCCCCTTCTGATTTGAATTCTTAAGCTGCTTTTGTAATCCCAATGGCCTGTACCTGGAGAAAGCAGTTCTGATATGAAATGTTATCATGCATTTTGCTGCATTTTCTAATGAAATCAATTATAGGTTCATGAGAAAATTGTAAAAAGAAATAAATGCATGCATTTGGGTTTCAACATATACTTACTTCCAACTAAAAGCTTGGGATGAAATTAGCTGTCTTTACCTCTCTTCTCCATGTTTCAGCTCAATTTCTCCTACCATGCTCTTCCATGCTGCCTAGTTCAAACCTCCTACTTCTTTCTGCCATATTATCTACCTACATTCTACTCCTCTCTCATACTGCCTGCACCCTGTCTCATAGTCACATAGTTACATAGTAGGTTAGGTTGAAAAAAGACATAATTCTATCAAGTTCAACCACTAGGGAAATAAACATATCCCAGATATAAAACCCTACAAGACATAGTCGGTCCAGAGGAAGGCAAAAAAACCTGGGTAAAATTTGCTGCAACAGGGGAAAAAATTCCTTCCTGATCCCATGAGGCAATCGGATGTTCCCTGGATCAGCAGTCACTGTTATTTTTACTTTAAACCCTTCATCCCCAGGTATATTCTGTGCTTCTAGAAATCATCCAGCTTTTTCTTCTAAAGTAGTTACTAAAACTACTTCCTGAGGGAGCCGATTCCACATTTTCACAGACCTTACAGTAAAGAATCCCTTCCTTATCCGGAGCTTAAACTTCTTTTCCTCCAGACGCAAAGAGTGCCCTCTTGTTCTTTGTAATGATCTCATAGTGAATAATTGGGAAGAGAGTTCTCTATATGGACTGTTTGACTCCTATTTGACTCCTTCTTTTCTCTTCTATACTGCTTGTTCCCTGACCTCTACTTCTCCCTTTGATAGTCTGCTCTCTTCCATATGGCCTAGTCCTGGCTTCCGACTTCTTTCTTCCATATTGCCTACTTACATTCTCATTCTGCCCTCTTCCATACAGTCTGTTCCCTGACCTGTACTTCAATCTTTCATATTGTCTGCTCTTTTTCTTTTACTTCTCTCTTCCATACTACATGCTCCCTGTGCCCTAACCCATTTTTTTAAACCTTTTCTGCCCCTTGTCCTGTACCTTTCCTTTACCTGTACCTATAGTGTCTGCTGCCTGGTATTTACTTTCCTCTTCAGTTTGGCTTTCTACTGCCTGTCACCTATACTGCTATAAGGAAAACATTTTACAGGTATAAGGGGCCGCATAGGACGAATGGATCCGATGACTGGCTAGGGAAGCCCCTCACATTTCTGGCAAGAATCATTTTGTAGGATTTAAGCTACTAGTCCTTGTCACAGATCCCTGCAGGACCAAGGGACCTGTGCTTCCTTCAGTGCCATCCACCTTTGACTCCCCTGCTGCCAGCACCAGCTCTGCTAAGGCATCATCTCCTCAGTAGACGTCCTGGTCCAGGTCATGTGACTCCCAGTCAGCCGCTCCACTACCACAGAGGACCAGAGTGTTTTGCCGACACGCTCCCCCTGCTGGTGGAGTTGTGAACACCACCAACCTCTAGTCTCCTGGACTCCCTCTGGTGGTAGAGTAGGATGCAGCAGGTCACATGGCTCCATTCATCACAGGCCCTGCCCTTAAAGAGAAGTGAAGGGTAACAGGAAGTTGCCTGAACAAGGAGTTCCTTTGGCTCTGCCTCCAGGTTCCTGTTGTTTGTTTCTCCTGCTCCAGATTCTTTGTGTACTGACCCCGGCTTGTCTCCTGACTATGCTTATTTGCTGCCCAACCTTGTTCGCTGCCTGCCCTGACCTTTTGTCTGACTACTCTCTTGGATTTCCCTTTGGCACTACGTTTTTGTTCCAGCTTGTTAGCAGTCACCTGCCTCAGGGTGCACGGGGGCCGCAACCTGGCAGTTGCCCGCAGTGCAACACACTCACCTCTAGAGGCTCTAGTGAACACCGGGTTGGTGGTTAGACTCT
Source organism: Pyxicephalus adspersus (assembly GCF_032062135.1). Lineage (NCBI taxonomy): Eukaryota > Metazoa > Chordata > Amphibia > Anura > Pyxicephalidae > Pyxicephalus > Pyxicephalus adspersus. The sequence continues at coordinate 69,765,617 of NC_092865.1, read as the reverse complement.
GCACCCCGTGCACGTATCCACTTACCGAGCTGGTGACACAGAGGGTCCACTATCCTGCCCTGCAGCTACCGTGACAATCCTGGTATCATCTCCAGAGTTCCTGTTGTTAGTGATGCCAATGTGGGTACAGATGCAGTGAAAATAGATTATTACACTAATAGATAGTTTGGTGGCAACGTGGCAAATCAAAACGCCCATCCATGGTGCAAGAAAGATGGGCATCAGTAGCTTATCTACCGTTGTGACATCATGTAAGAAAAATCTATGTTTAATATTGATGTAATTATAATAAAACAACATGTATTGTACAACAAGTATTTTTTAAATAGAAAATAAACTTCTCATATCCTCCTTTATTACCCAGTACAATGTTTGTGGATCTTTTTATGGTGCATAAAGGACCATTAAACCTAAGCTGTAAATATTTTCTTATAAAACCGATACTAAAAAGAAACCAAACCAAGAATAGTTTTTTGAGGCTAAAAGTTTTTTCCATACTGTCCTTTGCATGGAACTACAGCAAAAAAGATAAATATGCCGATTTTGGTTTCAATCATATATTCGATTTGTATGTATTGTATATACAAAATAAATAAATAACATAACAGACCCACCATCAATATTCTTATACACAAAAAAGAAAACCAAAAAAAAAACAAAAGGAGAGAAAAGAAAAAAAAAAAACGCCTTAAAATCATGTCAAGTAACTAAATCTCATATTCATATGTAGCTTAAAGTGAAAGAATTTCCATTTGTAATGTTGGGAGTGAATGCTAAATATGCTTTTATTATGCTACTATCTCCCATCAGGATAAAAAGATATAAAGATAACTATATTGAGCTTCCATGACAGCATTAAAATTGTTAATACATATTCCATAAACATTATTTATGTCCACCAAAATTTAAATGACTAGTTATGCTGGTAAAGTGGATGGATAATAGGATAGATGTAGTTGATCTATTTAAGAAGTGAAACATTACTGCAAGAGTTTCTTAGTATTTGTCGGTGAAGCAAGTAGCAATACTAATGCTGCTATATTTCATTTATAACTTTCACACTAATTACAAGTGAGAATTTTTGTGTGAAGAATGTGAAACCAAATGAATAGCTTATAGTTTATGAATCTGCAAATGTTTTACATCTGACAAAGATTTTTAAACGCACTACGTGGTTCTATATGACGTTTTCGTTTCACTGATTGCAACAATGTAAGCTCCTTTTCCTGGGGGCTTTAAAGACCGTCCCTGGCACAGTATGTGCTCGATAATCAGTGATCCTTAATAATGCTGATAGGCATATCACTGCCGTTACACCACATCTGCAATTATATATGGAGTACATATATGATCATGGATGGATGGCTGGTGTAGGGAATGCATGAGGCCAATAATGAAATATAAGACTGTTGGGTCTTGGGGATTTAATAGGGATAAAATTGCTTCTGGACCCATAGGACCTTATTTATTAAAGCTCTCAAAGGCTGGAGAGGATACACTTTCATTAGTGAAGCTGGGTGATCCAGCAAATCTGGATTGGATCTGGTCCAGGATTGAAAACATTTGCTAACAATGAGCAAATGACTTTTAAGAAATCCATTCCAGGTTTGCTGAATCACCTTGGAGAGCTTTAATAAATCGGGCCCCATAGTGTCGGGGTGTAGCTACTGCTCCAATACCTACAGCAGCTTTGCTCTTGTCCTACAATACTTGTTTTAGGAAGAAGAAAAAATATATTTATTTTGTGTGTTTTTGAGTTGTGGGGACCAAGGGTAAATTAAAGAGGAATTACATTCAAAACACACACACCAAAAAAAAACAAAAAAAAAACACCTTTAATCCCGCAGGGCAGACCGATCACTCCGGAGGTGTGATCTCCGCCATCTTGGCTAAAAACAAGTGTTCCTGTACTTTTTAGTTTAGGCTTTTTTAGGGAACACCTTAGAGTATAGGAAATCCCATTTAATCTAGCCTGATGGTTAGGGTTTTTTCCAAAGATTAGATATTTTTTAGCCATTGGTTTCATATCTGAAAATCCAAAGCGGAACTAAACCCAAAATAAAAAAAAAAAAAACTTTAACTTTAATCCTGCAGATCTGTCGATCCCTCAGGAGGATTCTTCACCATCGCCCCGGTATCTGTCTTCAGCCCAGCGCAGAGGGGGGCCGGGTGCCGACATCTTCTCTCTTCTTCCTACATCACCAATCTCGCACTGTGCCAGATCGAGATCGGGTGACGTAGATGGAGAAAAAGATTGCCAATCTCACTGCGCATGCGTGATTTCTGCATTTTTTTTTTCCATTAGAGAAAGAGCTCCTTCCATACATCCCTGAGATTAGGAATGTGTGACGTAGGTAGCCCAGGAGGCTTTGTGCTCCATTCTCCCTTGATCGCTGCAAAAAAAAACATTTTTCCTTCACATATAATGGTTGTTTATCCTTTTATGCGAAATTTATGTTCAGGTCCGCTTTAACCCCCCTAGCTGTAATCCCGAGTGTGACTCGGTGTGGATTTACCATGCAAAAAGCAGTAATCCCGAATCACACTCGGAGTCGCTAAAAATCATAAAAAAAAACACTTACCTTACTCTGTTTGTGTCCCCTGGTGCCCTGCTGGCCCCCGCAAGGCCCGTGGACACGTTTTCTCGATCTTCAGCCGAC
>NC_092865.1:69664624-69762417 GCF_032062135.1 Pyxicephalus adspersus | reverse complement strand
TACGACATTGTGTAAATAAGCAACAACTATTTTAACTAATGATGGAGAAAAGATGTTTGGTTGATAATTATAAAGGGAAAAGTCGGTTACCTATGGAAAACAAGCGTGGCTTTAGCTATCTTGTTCCTGACAGATCTAAATATTAGAGTGATGTACCACACATGTCTTCTGAATCCTGAAGCCAAGCTTAGAAACACTGCCACAAAATATTACAATTGTGTTAGAAGTAACATTTAAGCCCCATCAATGGTTTCTGTCATTGCCAATGGACGACTGAACAGACTGAAATCCACCCAAAACTTCTATATTAAAGTTTTATAGTCTTCCAGGTAATAAACAGCAATAGTAATTTAAATTGTATGCCAGATTTACCATTTGTAGACTTGATAATGAAACCAGCGAGGAAATGTCTGAGAGGTACATTCTTAATAATGATGATGTGCATGCATTTTACAGTTGTGAATATGGAAGAAAATTATGGAGGTTGCTAAGGAGAATGATTCAAGGTTTCACCGAGTACAATTGCTAACATTTCAAATTATGTTATATGATCTGTGTGGGATTGACAGAAGAGATCAGAATTTTGTGTCAGACTGTAAATCATGAAAGAAACCTTGCATCATTTGAGGACTGTAACGATGCTTAGAAAGAAAAGAACAAAGAGCTAGTAGCTTGAATGAGACGTTCTTCTATGTGGGCATGTGTTCTTTCCTGGCAGGTTTTGTCTTTGTTTTGAGCGTGTTTACATACGTGGGCATGTCCTATATATTTGCTAGCGGACATGTGATGGAGAAACGTGATGTTACACTAAGACATTTTGGGGATAATATACCCTTTCAGTTCAGTGGGGAAGATGACCGCAGAGCAGTTGGTCAAAAAATGGTCGTTCAGTCTATCCCTTGACCTAGTGCTTTTAATAATTACTTTTCTTTTCTCTAAATATTCCTAATATCTATAGAAGAAATTAGGGAATGTATTGTACTGATGGGCACTGAAACATAGCTAGTATGCTTTAAAGACTGATCCCATCATTAACTAAGTAAAGATTTATACTTTTCCAGAAACCTGCCCATCGTCTATCAATATACACAGATCAGCTGAAACATTAAAACCACATATGTAATACTGCGTGGACCCCATTGTGCCACCAAAACTGCCATTGCATTGACTCCACAAGACCACTAAAGGTACCCTGTGGCATCTGGCAGCAGGGCATTGTGTTAGCAATTGATTCTTAAGGAACACTATCTCCCCCAACTTGCCCAGGTAAATGACTTACCAAACAATCCGTACTATCTAAAAAAAACTCATGATTTAATAGACCAAGCCAACTTCTTCTATAACCCTATGGTCACATTCCGACACTCAAATGCCACTATTGGCAGTGGGCAAGGGTGTGCCCTTGGTCTGCAGCTATGTAACCCTATACACAGCAAGCTGCAATGGATTGTGTCTTTTGACAAAATTCACACTACAGTAGTTCTTCTCTGGGATGGGATCAGGTCCAATCCAGCGAGATATATACCAAACAAGAAGATGTGTAAATATGTTCATTTACACAGCAAGTACAAGGGTTTTTTAAAAGTACAATTGAAAAATGTCAGTATAACTGTTTTATTCTATCATACATAAGCTAATGAACAACTGGTACAACAAAATGCTTTGTGTACAAAGGTTTTAAAGATTCCAAACAAAAATACATAGAAATTAGTTTGTAATAGTGTTTACTGGTACAATGATTAAAATTGCATCCTAGAGTTCCCGACCCATTTCGCAATATTTGCTTCCTCAGGGGACATAGGAGGATCATGTATCCAAGAACTTAATACTTAAACTAAAGGAAAAGACAAAAAATGGGGGGGGGAGAACAGAAGCAACCTTGCTATATTTACATTTACCCTTTTACTTTGAAGAAGCTATTGTGGGGGTACTGGATCCAAGCCATGCAGGGTATTTAAATTGTTTTGATTGTAAGAGAGGACAAAGTCACTAATTGCTGATGGAAATCAGTAAGATAGCTCCAGTCCTTGTTTCTGACTAGTGTCAGAGGCTGGTGAATGAAGAAAGCAGCTTGTGGCAATAGACTTCCACCAGCTACTGTGTCAGGTCCAAGTCTACAATGGCCCTCGTTACTTTCTGTGTGAATAAACATATTTACATATCTTCTTGTTTGTTTCTTAACATTTATCATAGTAACTCAGGCCTGTAGTCTGAGATGTAGCTCTTGGGCTCTTTGCAATTGGTGTTAGCATTGCATTGTCTGACGGGTGAATATGCTAGGATGTTCACTCCCAGGAACATTGGCAAATGTCTTGAATGTTTTACACTACCTTTGTTCTTTTTTATACGCAGTCTTGATGCTAGGAGTTCTGAAGCCTTCTTCGAGTCCCAAATCACGTGCCAAATCAATCAACTCATGCTGATCAAATCCCTTACGAACAGAGTCCTCTTCAATTTCAAACTCTTCATCATTGTTGTCACCTAGTTCATCACCATATTCATGTTCTTCAAGAGAGGGTAGTGTAATGAAAACCGGCACTGGGATTTCATCTGAATGAGCCACTGGGCGTTTAACCAATCGTAGACTAGGATTCTCTATGGTCGATTTATTTTTCTTGTTATATCCTGAAGTTTTCACCAAATGGCATCTTATCACGTGTTCCCTTTGTCCACATCCGTAAACCCAGGACTTATCTTGATCACCAAGTTTAACTTTGAAATATGCCAAACAGGCTTGCTCTACAAATGTGCTGATGTTTGCCCTTTGACTGGGAATGGTGAAACTTCCACAGATATAACAAAATGAATCAGGGTTGTTTAGGTATTTACAACGAGAAACAGCAGAGCCAGACATGATCTGAAAGAAAGGAAATACGTGTGTAAGTAGAAGATTACATTTTGCTTATTCACTACGTAGAGCAGCGCACAAATTGTGACCACACTGTCTTGCCTGTAAATGAATAGCCGATACAAATCCACGCTACAGTAATCACATTAATATAAGTAGTAGAGAAAAAAACTGACGTGATAGAAGAAAACTAACTGCACTTTCAGAATCAGCATACCTATTTTAGCGTCAACAAAAAATTTGTTCAAAATTGTTACCCAGTGTTATTATATTGCTTTAGTCGCTGTTAAATTGAGAACTTAGTGGTTCTTTTTTTCAGGTTTTTTTCTGTTTATATGAGATGCTTGCTTGATGGAGAAAGTAGAGACTTGCAGTTGTATCTTAACCACCATATGCATTTACTTAAATTTCAAAGGTATGTGTTCACAATTTTCCTACATAAAAGTAATGGAGCATCTTCTCCTCTCTCTCCTCTGATCTTTGTTTACTGGAGTTTTACTTTACTTTTATTTAATGTATCTATTTTACTTTGAGTTACTGGACAGGATATCCATCTGCAAGAATCAATTTTCCTAATTATGTAAGGAATGGATCACAAATGAAGGTTAGGTTTCAAAAAGGCTTGGTAAGGATGTATAGAATGGAGACAGAGTCTTGTCAGGGTGCAGGCTGTAAAAATTCTTAGGGAATCTAACAATGACAAAGGAACTGATTGACTGGTCCCCAATGTTTCCCAGACCTGGATCCAACAGAAAACCTCTGGGACATTGGTCCTGATTTATTAAACTTCTCCAGGTCTGGAGAAGATATGCTTTCATTAGTGAACCTGGGTGATCCGGCAAACATAGAATGAATCTGTTCCAGGATTAGAAACATTTGTTAACATATATTACTTTCAAGAAAACCATTCTGGGTTTGCTGTATCACTCAGGTTCACTGATGAAAGTACGGTATATCTTCTCAAGTCATGGGGAGCTTTAGTAAATCAGGCCAATTGTATCAGTGCTTTGACTTTGCCAAATAGTGCCACAGACTGACTAAGAGCTTATGAATACCCTGATACAGTTATGGATAAATATTTTCGACATTGTGATCTGATATGTGATTTTGGTATTCCCTTAAATTTTTTGAGCACTGCATAAAACATTTCTAAAACATTTAGGCTCTTTACAATATATGTAATTTTACATGTGTATACAAATTCTAGGAGGATTTCTAACCTGCTTTTCCAAGCCATAAGTGCTTAGATACCACTGTAATGTACAGACATTTGTTTGGTCAGAACTTTTTACAAACTGTAGATGTAGATATAACTCTCTGTTTTCTCTTATGACTGTTACCATGTACTGTTACTGTTATATTGTACTATATTGTAACTTCAGAGGATTTCCAGTACTTTACCTACCAGTACCCTTGAGGAAGACCATAGTAGGCGAAACGCGTCATGTAAACCTGCTACACGTATGTGAATTACGTTGTACAACTAGGATCTTATTGGGCTGTATGAGCATCTAATAGGCCCTAAGAACTACAACTAGTAAATAGGGTAATGCAAAAGGGTAATGCAGCTCCCACACACATGTACTGCAGAACACCACAACTCCACAGTGTGCTGTATTGGAAAAGTGGTGCATGTCTTCTTTTTTTAAGGTCCCCGTGCAGTTACAGCTTCTTTAAAATGAAGGTCTGCTTTACCACAACAAGCTTTTAGTGTTACAAATACTGATGTGCCCACTGGAAGAATTATCTTCACCGCCTGTTCTTCGGACTACTCCAAAATGTAAGATTTTCCTTCTTATGTTGTGACAATGATATTCAGGACAGATAGATAGGGTGAGTCTACCGAGCCAGGTTAAAAACAGCAATAAAAAATGTCAGGGGTTCTAACCTTTCTTTAGATAAAGCTCATTGGATTGTTTTTTCCCCTGAAGATTTGCTCAACTTGGTTGTTTAGGTTAGTACACATTTACTTCAATTATTTCATAGTCTTCCTGATTTTCAGTTCAACAAAGAGCCTGTCATAAAACAAAAATGAAATGTACAATCTAAAGAAATGGTGCAAAAACTATAAAAGAGCATCCAGTGGACATCTTTGGTTCAATTAGCAAAAGAGGAAGCTGTATCAAACCACACAACTGTTCCCTAGGAGGGCCAACTCTTAAAACGTAGTCTCCTACCTAAACATAGATCACATTCAGAGAAATACATTCAGCTCAGTTCCAGAGTTCTTCAGTATTTGGATCTGCTCGGTGCTGCACAACTGCAAATGGTCATCCTTTGGCTGGCTTGGACATACCAAATGTACAGAGCAGCCATAGCAATTATTAGGGTGATCAGCCCAATCCCCTGGCTTACTTTCCCCATTTTGTAGTTTGAGTTTTTATTGGGGTTATCCAGGGATTGTGAACCTAGTGAATGTGTCATAAGAAAGAGAGCAATACAGAGCTTACAAAAACATTTGTACTGTTGGACAGAATTGTAAGAGTAATGGCATAGTAATTTAAAATAAAATCCTGACAGTTGAAAATAATTGTATTACAGGTAAGATATTGCATTGTATTACTAGAGCCAACCATGGTGTCTTCAGCATTTGACACTACTTGCAGTTTCAGATGCTCGTGTCTTCTTCGTTATGCTGTGGTCCCCTTCTCCTAACTTCTATTGCTAAGTTTTAATTGGGTGTCAGAAGGAACCGATAAGCAGAGTGAAAGTCAAACCAACACCTTTCTAAACAAAAGGGATTATTTATATGCAAGGCGACATTCTTCAGATGTTAATAAAATCCTTAAAGCGTACTTAAACTCTGGAATTTCACTTTACATAAAAGGGTAGATAACCTTTTTATAAAAGTTAAAAATTGTTGTTTTTCTTCTTTTAAGGTGCAACACCCTTTTTTTTTTAAAAAAAGGGTGCAGCACTGCCTCCTAATTCTCGAATGACTAGGCGGTCAAGAATGAATGGGAGCGCAAAGCCTCCTGGAATACCTATGCCAGGCATCCCGGGAGGCTTTCGGACGCTCCTTCTGCGCATGCCTGAGCATCTTGGGCATGCGCAGAGGGAGCCTTCTAATGCAAATAGAAAAATTGGCTGATCTCGCATGCGCAGTGAGATCCGCCATTTTTCATCCTTTATCACCCGATCTCGTGCCTGGGTCGGGTGACGTAGGATGAAGAACCTGGAAGAAGAGGAGAAAATGGCGATGCCTGGAGTGCCGACTCCGGGACTACGCAGGACCAGATGCAAGACACCCGTTGTTGGATCAGACTGCCCCGCAGGATTGAAGGTAAGTGTATTTTTGTTTTTTGTCTGTTTTGAGTTTAGTTTCTCTTTAGGTAATCATTTTATCTACAACAAAATTTTTCAAACCATGTTGCTTAGTTATACATCGCCTACATTGTTTGGAAAAATCCCAGAACCTCAGGTAAGGTGGAGTATAACCCACACTAATGGCCATTTCTACACCAGGAAGGACCAGGTGCAGCTTCCAGAACATAGGGTCAGCTTAGTGAGCAGGTTAGTAGGAACTATCCTAACGTGCCATATAAGACCAATACACAGGAGGAAATGGGTGTAAAAAAGAGAAAAAAAAACACCACATTACAGATACGGTTCTTATGTTAGCTAAAAGATGGCCTTTAATGTGTGTTCGCCTTTGTTTTCTTTGCCATCCATTTAAAGATTTTCAATCAGGGTTTGGACTCGTAGGCAGCATTTCCTGTAAGTGGACCAGACACTTGCACCAGCTCTATGTGCAGCATGGTGACCTGACCTAATGCCCCCGTGTACTTCTCTCCTTCCAGAATCCAGATAATAATCTAGACACTTCCGATGTCACAGACAAATTATATGATTTTTACTAACTACGGTTTGGAAATAATAATTAAAAATGGGGGAGGGGGCAAAATTAGGCCAGATGCCTGGATTTCGGGGATGAGCTTTAAATTGCTGGTGCAGCGTGGTCATCAGATCATGTCAAAACTTACTTTATAAAATTTAAACACTTCCTCGTTCTATTACCTAGTACAGTGTAACTATCTTTTTTAATACTGTTAAGCCAAATAAGCATATTAGCATTCAAAAGTTAAGTAAAAATGCACAGAGATTACTTAAGTAAAATAAGACATAAATAACTTAAAACATAAACATTTAAAACGTATGTTGTAGATATGAGTATGCCTGTTTGATATCTTCTTGTTCATTTTTTTTCATCCCCTCCCCCAGAAGACCCTCACTCCCCACTTGCTAGGATGAATGGGCCTTGTCAGGAAACAATTCCGGGAGGTTCTGGCTGAGGAAGCTGCAGCCTAATAACACAAGCCCGGCATGTATCCTAATTAACGTATGTCACACTCGCTGTGTCAGGGTAAGAGCACAATGCTCTGAAGATGGGGCAGAGTTTGTAGAACGCTGAAGTTGTAGGCTAAGCTAATGAGAGCAATGTGCCAACCACTTGCACTGTATTAGCGACACGATCACATAAAATATGTATTGTGTAGTGAGGTCAGAGCTTCGAGCTGTGGGCGATTAATACCACACTTATACAAATTATGATTGTTACCTTCCAATGGCATTGCCTATATTCAGAGTAAACAGAACTCAAATCTCCAAAATATAATTTAAAAATGGAATGTAATGATATTGTTGCTTAGTATCTACTAATCATATAACAAGCAGGTACTGGGGAGTTGGACTTATTACCAAAAAGCGCTTCCAAACTAAACAAAGATTGTTGACTATCTTCATTGCAGTGTATGGAAACTATGGCTTCTATAGATTAGGGTTTAAGGACAAACTAGTCACGGCATAAAGTATAGTTGGACCCTAGGGACTAAAGACAAAAAGTTCTGCATTTCCTTATTCTCTGCACGGACTATCCTAAAATGAGGAATACATCCCTTTGCATGACGTCATAGCATTAAAGGTTTCTCCTGCTCAGTATAACTTCTAACTAAACAGTTCTGTTGTCACCCCTGTACGAAATAACAATTAGAATGTACGGATGTCATTCCACAGTTACATAGTTAGGTTGAAAAAAGACATAAATCCATTAAGTACAACCACTAGGGAAATAAACATTTTCCAGATATAAAACCCTATAAGACATAGTTGATCTAGAGGAAGGCAAAAAAAAACCCCTGGTACAATTTGCTTCAACAGGGAAAAAAAATTCCTTGCTGGTTCCATGAGCAATTGGATGTTCCCTGGATCAACAGTCTCGGTTATCTTTATTTTAAAGCCCTAATACCCAGTTAAATTCTGTGCTTCTAGAAAAGCATCTAGCTTTGAAGTGCTTCTAGAGCTGAATCTAAAAAATGACATCTATTATTTCTCATCACATAAGGTTTGTGCACAAATCACCATATTCAACTTGGCTGTTTGTTATCATTCTCCGTTGGTCCATACTGCACTGAGAGTATTAAAACTTTTTGAACCAAAAGTACTGAATATTTTTCTTTGTCAACCAGCAAGAGTTCTAGAGAGCAATAAATAAGACAAAGGATGTATAAATAATGTTAAGACAAGGGAACAAAAGCTAAATTGTTGTGCTCTCGAGGCTACTCGAGGCCGTCACACCTCACCTGACAATTTATGAAGTCGTTCATGGATCCGTCCTAGGGGATCCATGAACGATAAATGCCTGCAATACAAGTGAAGGGGAGAGAGCACAGTGGGGTGCCACTTACTCGTTCAACCCCCTCCCCATGGAACAGAACAGGGCTGTATCTACAGTGCTCATTCATGCATCTTTCAGTCTGTGTCGTTGGAAAGGTTTGTGAAAGATCCTTTCCAACTTCAAAAGTCTTACGTGTGTACGCAGCCTAAGGCAATTGGCATTACAAACTGGAAGTAAAAATGTTGTAAGGCACATCTCATAGACCCAAAGAAAGTATTTCTGTCTTCACTGTACAGCAAGCTTGATATCTTGAAGCAGTATGTGAAGGCTCTATCAAAAAAGTTGAGTATTTTAAATATCTGGGAAACAAATTCTCAGCATTGTCAAGTTGAAAAAAGAAAATTTGTCAGTCCTTACATCTGCAAACTTTTTAAAAAAACTACAGCTTGAGACAAAAATGGACAGAAAGAAAAAAGCAGCTTGGGTTTCATTTAAAGCAGACATAAACTCAACATTTTTACTTTACATAGACGGGTGGACAGCCCTTCTAAAAAAGGAAAAATGTTGTTTGATTGCCCCGGAATGCATGTCGGGTGGCTCTGGCTGCGTATGCCTTGATCTTGATCTCTCACGCACGTGCAGTTCAGCGGCTACGTCACTCAATCTCACACCTGCGCAGTGCGAGATCGGGTGACAAAGCAAGAAGGCTGGAAGAGAAGGTCAAAGATGGAGGCGCCTGGCACTTGCTCTGCTCCTGGACAAAGAGAGACCAGATCGCAAGAAGGACCAGTGCCAATGAGGGATCTACGAGAATAAAGTTAACTCTTAATTTTTTTGTTTTTAGTTCTGCTTTAAGGAAGTGGTATCCAAATTACTTGTAACCTTAGATCCCCTTTGTAGAAAAGCATCAATAAAGGTATCCTATAATACCTTGGGGCTAATAATAATATTAATCCCTATTTAATAGGATGAGTCCCAATGATATGGGTGGTGCATTGCTATTAGGAGCCCAAGCATAGACAGTTGGTCACATAAGAACACATGTAAACCAAAACTAAAGGAGCAAATATTTTTAAAATGCATTTAATAATAATATGTTTTGATAGACAAAGTAATAACAATGTTACATCTGTAAAGAAGGGCATTTATTTAAAAAAAAAAAAAAGTTTAAAACACCTGCATGGTTTGCTTCAAAGTTCAATTCCACCTTATTAAAAAAAAAAAATAATTATATACACACACACACACACACACACATTGCCTACTACAATACCTACCACTTATCTAGACAGACTTACCGTTTACCGAGTCCATCGCTGGTCCACTTCCTTAACCTATCGGGCCCGATTGAGTAAGCTCTCCGAGACTGGAAAGCTAGACTTTCATGGGAGAACCTGGGTGATCCTGCAAACCTGTAATCGATTTCATAAACATAATATGCATATTTGCTATTGACAAATGTCAAGTTTGCTGGATCGACCAGGATCTCCCATGATAGTCTATCTTCTCCAGTCTTGGGAGCACAACAATAAATCAGGCCCATAATGACATATAGGGGTCGGGAGAAGTTGCAACGGTGGATGAATATATCTCCAGCATCTACTAAAAACTAAAATATCAGCGAGTCATTACTCTTACAAGTCACACTTTGGTTTTAAAAGTTTTTTAATGAATAATATGGAACATTTAAGGGAAAATATGGTGGATACCAACATTTAATTACTTGCAAAAAGTATGCAGCACATCGCTGAACTATTAACGTCTAATGTCCTCACAAGTGAGGATTCAAGTTCATATTTGAGGTTTAGTGTTCTCGATGTTTGAATACAATTTGTAGTATAAGACATCCTGCTACGATCTTATAATTTTGTGAAGATCAATACCATTATTTTTGTATAATAACGTTACATGAAGCCTATTAGAATGAAATATGACCTTGTAAATATTTCTAACCCGACAGCATAACTCCATTTGTTAAATTGATATAATGTATAATAATTGTCATGCAAGACAATTTAGAATTAAATTGCAATTTGTAATTTAATGTTATAAAAATCTGCTTCTCTTTCAATATAAAGATTTCTTTGATTTTCTGTAACTCACAAACCAAAAATTTCCCTTATTGTTTATTGCTTGCTGACAACATTCTACAGGCTTCTGAGTTATGTAATCAGGATTTTGCAGAATGTTCATCCTCTTGCTGAGCACAACACTGAGTATGGAGTCCTAAGGTGGACATATAAAAAGCGAATGGGGGGCACTTCATGTGAAAAATAAGGGCACTTGATAAATCAGAATTACCAAATTGAATATCTTCAAGTTAAAAACAAAAATACAATTGTTGCCATGGATAAATCTGCTGCTCGAAGCTTATGCAATTTATAGCCTGCAAACATGTCAGAATTGTCTGCAAACGCATACCAAATTTTTTTTCCTAAACTCCATTTCATTATACACTGCAGCCATACTATAGTGCATTGGATCTCATTCAAAATAACAATGCAATATAATGCATGCATGGTACTTCATCAAGCGCTGCAGTTACTGCAACTCAAAGGGTTAGAGCTGACCAAACACATTTTGATATTTACTAATTTGTGCAATCCATTTCCTATATGGATCTTCACTTAGTAATTTTAGTTACCAATTAGAAATCACCATAAGAAATGCACGCAATTCAAAATAAATAATATTCAAATCTAGACTTTTTGTTTCAAATTCTACAAGTGTTCCTATTTAGATGCTCAAATACACATAATTTATGGGCATATTTGTTTTGATTTCTTTGTTTGTGTGAATTGCTTGGGTTGTTACCAACATCTGATGTTAATTTCATGTCAATTAGAAATATATTTACTGAGAAAGACATTGACGAGTTCAATATTTATTTGCACCACTCTATCTAAGGAAATGTCAAGCCAGTTAAGCAATTACATGGTTAGTTTGAAAACAGACACAAGTCCATCAAGTTCAACCACTATGCAAATAAACATATTGGAAACTTGTATATTCCAGATACCCATATATACATAAATAGTTACTTCAAAGAAAAAAAAATCTTTATAAACCTCTGGTTCAATTTACTCCAACAGGGAAAAATTCCTCCCTGATTCCATGAGGCAATCGGATGTTCCCTGGATCAGCAGTCTCTGTTATCTTTACTATAAATCCTTAATCCCCAGTTATATTCTGTGCTTCTAGAAACCATCCAGCTTTTTCTTAAAGCAATCTATATTAGTTGCTGAAACTACTTCCTGAGGGAGCCGATTCCACATTTTCACAAACCTTACAGTGAAGAATCCCTTCCTTATCTGGAGATTAAACTTCTTTTCCTTCAGACACAAAGACTCCCCTCTTGTTCTTTGTAATGATCTTAAAGTGATCATTTTGGGCATTTGCCTTATTTTCTTTTCAATGTGTCTTTTGTTTTGAATTTGTGCACATTTGATTTCACTTTTACATTCTTTATAATTTTCAAATGATGTTGATCTTTCATTTTTTTCTTATTCTTTATGGCTTTTTTCCCCACTTACAGTAAAAACTGAACCTTCAGCTAGGTCCTAAAGCTGCGTACACACTGCCAATTTTTGTCGTTGGAAAGGATCTTTCACGATCCTTTCCAACGACAAGGGAGTGCACGATGCATGAACGGTGCTGTACATACAGCACCGTTCATGCTCTATGGAGAGGGGAGGGGGAGAGCGACGGAGCGGCACCCTGCTGCGCGCTCTCCCCTTCACTTTCATTACGATCGGCTGTCGTCCATCGTCCGTGGATCCGGCAGGTCGGTCGTCCGGACGATGGCAGATTTTCGCCCGATAATTGGCCGATGCCGATTATCGGGCGATAAAAATCTGACGTGTGTACGTAGCTTAACACTGTCAAGATTTTAACTGACTGGGGCCACATATTTATATTCTATTTGCTAATTCTGGAAAGAGTTGTCTGCATACTGAGCAGAGACACCCTGTTACAACAAAAGGGTGCAGCTGGGGTGGGCGATTCTCCTGCCTCTGCGCTGCCATTGCTTTCAAACTAAAATCGCCTTTCCTTGTGTAACCTGCGGCACTTTATTCCACTGTCAGGGTGACAGCCACCTACTCTGTAAACAGAGCTCTGATAAATACAGAGGGACAGCTACATAGTAACGGTTAGGGTTGAAGTCGTTTTGTAATTTGCAGGACTGAGCTATCAATGCATGTTCTTCTCAGGAGAGACTATATCTGACTAGCTGCAGCTTCTAATGCATACCGTGAGACATAGACTGTGTGCAGTGAAATAAGATGTAATAATTACAGTACAGGAAAGAACTTGTACATCTTTGCAAGACTGGAGTTCAGCTCCAAGCCTTAGTAAAAAAAAAAATTAGTTATAATCAACCTTTGATCTCTTTCGTTATATTTATAGGCACCTAATTTTTCATGGATTTCGTTTGCAGTGTCAAATTTAGACTACTTTGTTCAAGAAACAGGATTTTAAAAAGTGACAAACTGCACAATCAACTTTTTAGAAATTCGAATTTTGTAATAAACCCTCGATTTATTTATAAATAAAGGGGGGAAATGCACATTGGCTTGGCTTTTGGCTTGGGTGCCAGGGGATCTTATCCAGCAAAAAACAAAAACCCCTGTGCACAAAATCTCGCGCTGGCAATACCTTCGCAAAAGAATCAAAGAGGAAAGCAATCCACAATTGTTTTAAAAAATCCTTTCAATATACTGCATATATTTGATCAGGGTGGGGGTATGCAGAGACATTACTGACATTTGATATTAAAATACATTAAAAATATGAGTCCTAGGGTTCTATTTATAAAACAGGGAATCAGACATTCCCTCAAACATTCCCTGTTGATCCCCTAATGTAAAAGAAATGGCAACAGCACCGTATAAAATATAAAAATAGAATTTTTACTATAATTTTAACAAGTAATTTTTTGATACACAACCATAGTCCAATACAACTCAAACATTAATAAAGGTTGTATGACTGACAATGCATAAAGTCCCTCGATCTTCCAGCCTGAAGGATCTTGGCTCTATGGGAGATTTCTGAACCCTTCCACTCTCTCTTGGTACAAGCGATGAAATGCTTTTGCCAGCGATCGAAATGGCTGATCATAGTTTTCCAGCTCCTTCTGCAATGACAGCACACAACTTAAGTATTCAGGACAACTTCAATTAGAAAGTTAAACAGACATTTATTTTCATTTATCTATTTATTAGCCAATAAAAGAGAAGAACCCCTCTTTAACCATCATAGTCATTGGGAAAAGAACCCCTACAGACATCACTGGGCCTGATTTTATTAAGACTGGAGAGGATACACTTTCATCAGTGAACCTGTGTGATCCAGGATTCAATCTGGTCCAGAATTCAGAACATTTACTGGCAAACAGCAATTGACTTTGAAGAAATCCATTCCAGGTTTCTTGGATCACCCAGCTTCACTGATAAAAGTGTATCCTCTCCAGCTTTGGAGAGCTTTAATAAATCAGGCCCACTGTGTCAGCTGTTATTGAAAGATGAGAAAAGAAGCTGTACCATTGTTATGCCGACTCTGCAGAGTTGAGACACGGATGTAAGGACTGCAAGGTGGAAAAATATTCTACCACTACTCATTGCTCAAGAAACCCTTAGTAATCTTAGGAATCCACTAAAACCCGGATTAAAAAATATAACACCATTAAGTTCCTTGGATCACCTGTTATACTTGGTATTCTTATTGTTAGCAATGCCATGCAATTTATGTATGAGAAGAAGTGCAACACAGTGAGCCTGATTTAATAAAGCTCTCCAGGACTGGAGAAGATAGATTATCATGGGAAAACCTGGGTGATCCAGCAAACCTGGAATAGATTTTTTAAAATCATTTGCTATTAGTTGGTAAATGTTTTCAATTCTCGACCAGATCTATCCCAGGTTTGCTGAATCATCCAGGTTCTCCCATGACAGTTTATGTTTTCCAGTCTTGGAGAGATAAATGAGACACACTGTGTCCTTGGAACCCCAACAAAATCTAAGGCTAGGTACACATGTGCAATGGTTCTCGTCCGATAATTGGCTCAGGGCTGATATTGGACGAGAATCTTACGTGTGTACATCGCTCGTCATCCATTGTCCGAACGGCCGTCTTGGCGGATCCACGGACGATGAACGATTATAATGCTAGTGAAGAAGACAGAGCCACACAGAGTGCTGCTCCCTCTTCCCCCCCCTCCCCTCCCCATGGAGCGGAAGGGTTCTGTGTGTACAACACTTGTTCATGCATCGTGCAGTCGTTAGTCATTGGAAAGGATCGTGAAAGTTTATTTCCAACGACAATTATTGCACGTGTGTACGTAGCCTAAGGGACATTGGAACATACACTTTGTTCATTTGTTTTAGCCCAAAAAAGGCCCTTCTGTATGCATCTGCTCTACTTTATCACCTCCTCTCATCAGTGAAGGATGGGGGTTAGAAAGGCCTAATGATTTTCAGCCTCTTTCAAGAGTGTGGAAAATCTCATAGAATTGGTACATTAGGAGGAGAATGGAAGATTAGCAGGTTGAAATCATCTATTTTTTATCATACCTAACATCCTCCATAAACAAATTGATTAAAACACAAAATAATAGATTTTCATGTGGTAAAATGTGGTCTGTGATCAGCATATCTCTATGTAAAGACCTAGTTTAGAAAAAAAAAGTAGGTTTTATTCTAAACAGCGATAGCACAATTAGCTACTGAAACTC
Organism: Pyxicephalus adspersus; assembly: GCF_032062135.1. Classification (NCBI taxonomy): domain Eukaryota; kingdom Metazoa; phylum Chordata; class Amphibia; order Anura; family Pyxicephalidae; genus Pyxicephalus; species Pyxicephalus adspersus. The sequence continues at coordinate 69,747,222 of NC_092865.1, read as the reverse complement.
GATGCTGCCAACACCAGATTAACTGACAGAAAAAGGGGTAGATTAACAAAACTCTCTTATGTAGAGAAGCAAAAAGGTAGAAGAATAGTTCTTGAGATCGACAGCTGTTTGGTATTGCATGCAGCCAAGAATAGTTTGTCTCGCTTAGCTGCTTTATACACAAGATGTAATTACCGCGGATGTCTCAAAATACTCCAATCCGTGGCTGACTGCCCACTCTTCAGCTTGAATCTTCTCCACAACTCTGCGGCCAGTTAGGTCTGTTTTGTTGGCCACCAGAACTCCTAATGAGAAAGAAGAACAGATAAAAGATCTGGACCAATAATATGGGGACAGAAGGCAAAAAAATGAATGGGAAATCGGAATAAAAAAAAAAAAAAGAAAAAGAAAAAAGAAGCAAATTTAGTAAGCATCTTGCGAAACATACAACACATTCATATCTCCCTTATTATTGTGATCGCTATGAGCGACAAAATGTGGGACAGCACTCTGGCCTCTGCAGTGCTGGGTACCGGGTTTGAATCTGAGCCAAAACACCATCTGCATGGAGTTCGCAGGTTTTCTCTGTGTTATTACTATTTATAATAAACAGAATTTTTATAGCGCCAACATATTAAGTAGCGCTGTACATTAAATAGGGGATGCAAATGACAGACGAATACAGACAGTGACACGGGAGGAGAGGACCCTGCCCCAAAGAGCTTACAATCTTGAGGTGGGGGAAATATCACACAATAGGAAGGGGATATGTAGTGCTGGGAAGTAGTGATGGTTTTAAAAGACAGAAAAAGATCGGTAGGCAAGTTTGAAAAAAATGGGTTTTGACGGCACTTTTAAATGATCAGAAAGTAAGAGCAAGCCGAATAGGAGGAGGAGGACCATTCCAGAGAGATGGGGCAGCTCTAGAGAAGTCTTGGAGCCGTACGTGTGATGAGGTTATGAGTGAGGAAGTCATTAGTAGGTCATCGGAGGAGCGAGGAGAGCGGCTAGGGGAGTATTCTTCTATCAGGTCAGAAAGGTAAGTGGGACAATCACTGTGTAGGGATTTGAAGGCAAAGCACAGGAGCTTGAATTTGATTCTCAGGAGAAATGGAAGCCAATGAAGAGAACTACAAAGAGATGCAGCGGAAGAGGAGCGGAGGGAAGGATGGATGAGTCTGGCTGCAGCATTCATAATAGATTGTAGAGGAGAGAGTCGGGTTAGTGGAATACCAGAGAGGAGGAGGTTACAGTAGTCCAGATGAGAGATGATAGGAGCATGTACAAGGAGTTTGGTGGTCTCAGGGGACAGGTAGGGGCGGATTTTGGAGATGTTGCGTAGGTGAAAGTGACCGGACCTGGAAATGTTCTGAATATGGGGGATAAATGAGAGGGCCGAGTCAAAGGTGACACCAAGACAATGTGCCTGAGGGGAGGGCCGAATAACAGTGTTATAACAGTTAGATATATGTCAGGGGGAGATTTAGAATTTGAGGGGGGGATGATGAGGAGTTCTGTTTTATCCAGGTTGAGTTTCAGGAATCGGTCAGACATCCATGATGAGATGGCTGACAGGCAGCATGAGACCTTATCCAGGACTGAGGGAGACAGGTCAGGGGTGGACAGAAAGATTTGTGTGTCATCAGCATACAGATGGTACTGTAAGCCAAAGGAGGATATGAGTTTGTGTGGGTTTCCTCGGGGTACTCCCGTTTCCTCCCACATTCCAAAAACATGCAGTTAGGTTAATTGACTTCCCCCCAAAACTGACTTTAGACATTAGATTGTGAGCTCCTTTGAGGGACAGCTAGTAACATGACTATGGACTTTGTACAGCACTATATAAATACTCTGTAATAATAATATTAGCGGATAACATTCTGAAGTGGGGTAGCTGTGTTCAGAAGTGCTTACAGTTGTTTGCAACAGCTATCCAGTAACCCTCAATTATGTCCTTGCTTTCTAGTACCTAACCTTCAGTGTCTTCTACTTTCCAGTGCCCTGCATGTTTTCCCAAGTAGTTTGAATATGCAAAACATATCTTTTTAGACATGTGGTATGAAAAATATTTTTTCCGAAAAAGAGGTTATGAGGGTTAAGAAAGTCATATGCCATCATGTATTCATATAGCTCTGGCATATTTCACATTGATTATAGGGACCACAGTCCATTCTCACATTCATATACCCCATCCCTTGGAATGTTTTGCATCAATAAAATATAATGCTGGTGTATAACACACTTCTAAACTACTATGTGCACCACACTGATGTAAAACTTTGCCTTTGTGCATCCAAGTTGAAATGGAGATTAAGAAAAAGAAAAGGAAAATGTGGAGACATTCTTCATAATGAAAGCCTTACATTAAACAAGCAAAAGACAGCATGAAATAATAATCAATACTGAGGAACTCAGTAAAGCTACAATCTGAGGAAAGCACATAACTGTATATAGAAACATTTACTTTTGTAAAAATTGTCCTAAAAAAAGTCCTAAAGGCAGCAGTGTGGTATGCAAAGAAAAAAAAATCAGTAAAAAAAACCCACCTAAAGGAAACTTTACATATAAGTTTTAAAAGTAAAAGTGAGAGAGAGAGATAACAGAAAAAAAACCTTTATGACCTAGGTATGCAAAATTAAGTTGGTGGTTGTCACTAACCTGGCAAGTGAGGGCTCATGGTCTTGGATTTCACTCGTTGTAGCCACCTTGAACAGTTATCAAAAGACGCCTCATTGGTTACATCAAACACCAAGCATAAAGCACCAGGCTGGTCCCACTGACAAGATAAAAGCATAGAAGATCATATCTATATCATAATGTAGCATTCCTGTGGGCATCTTGTCATGTACACTAATTTATTGTCCCAGACAGGTGCCATTAAATTAAGATAGTGCTTTATAATGGCCAGCAAAACCTAGAGACTAAAGTACAAGAAATTGACACAAAAGGGCCTGTAGTGCCATTTCTATGGACTTCTATCTTGCTTGCATGTGCTACCCACGGTAACATTAAACACTAATGTATTGTCTGACAGTGTTATTCACCTTCCCAAAACATAAAATGTCAAAATATACAGTACGTGACCCTAGTCTTCTTTTCATCCGAGGGGTAACTTTAAACAGATTACCAAAATCTCTGATGTTGTAAAGATCTTTGATTTAATGCTGCACATGTTTGAATATACTGAAGAGAACTAAATGTGGTTTTCAAATACATATGAGCACACAAAGTAATTGATGTATATAATTAATGTTTAATGATTACTTTGGTCTAGGTTGATAGTAGTAAGTCTGAAACTTCAACTGGCACAAACACAATGAAAATGAATCTTTGTAATGCAATATCACAGTTCCCACATTCTTTCAGTGTCTCTGCAGGAAAGGAGTTTTTCCCTGTGCACTAATATAGGAAAAAGCTACAGATCAGTCATAATAAGCTGATAAACCTCACCCATATTCCATCGTTTTGTTCTGTTAGCCGCTAAGGATATGGCAACCTATTTTCATGGGATTTCTGGGTTCCAAACAACTAACCAGAAAATGTGTGGCATTAGTCTGTCTGGTCTGTTGTATTTTTTAAGATTCCCAATGGGATGATCAATACATGAATAAAATGTGTCATATTGACCACTCAATTCTTTACTTATGCAACAATGTATTTATTTTTAAAATGTCATAGAAGCAGAACAGAAAATACACTTCCAAGGAATAATAAAATAAACTATGTACATGACATACTGGTGGGCTCACACACTTTACAATGATCCAATAAACATACTGGTTTGTATAGGAAAATATATTTAAGCATATTGAGTATACTTTCATTTCCAAAAAATCAGGAAAATCTATAGGTACTGAATGCACAAAAATGGCTCTATTTAAGAAACAGGGAATCTGGCATTCCCTCAAAAATTCACTGGTGGAGAATCAATTACTGCCATTGAATACATGGAAGAATCCCATGAGGGGATGTATGAGGGATAGTCATTAGACATTTTCTAAGTCACTTTCTCAATGTTTAAATTTCCCCAACTATTAAAGTGGTTGCATCAAACTTCCTATAGTTAAAGTAACAAGCTAGCGACAAGTGGAAAAACCAAAGGCAAGAGAGGGAAAGTAAAGAACTGTAAGAAAGCACACACAGTTAGGCTGGGGCATCAAGCAATCATTTCTACAAAACCTTTATTAGGGGTTGTGGGGGTGCCCGAGATTTGGAGATAATGCACATGTGTTTGATTTACTGCATAGTAGGGTAATAGTAAAAGAAGTAACAAGGCAAAGTGAAGGCGATATATAAAAAGGAATCAAGGGACAGATGACCAATTACTTTAGCTTCAGAAGTTCACTTTCATGTTTTCTTTTTCACACCTAAAACACTTAAAAAAAAAAAAAAAAAAGGACTCACCAATACTTCTGTCATCTCATAAAACATTGGCTTCCCAGGAGAGTCACAGAGAAAGAGCTCCTAGAAATAAGATAAAAATTAAGTATATCAACTTGAAATCTTTAGAAAGTATTTTGTAAATTCAAATCAATAATTGGAGATGTGGCTCAGTGGTTAGCAGTTTGGAACCTGGGACCCAGCGCTGCAAAGACCAATCTCAGCCTGGACACTATCTGCATGGAGTTTGTAGCCCCCCCGTGTTTGTGTGGGTTTCCTCTCACATTCCAAATACATGCAGTTAGGTTAATTGGCTTCCCCTTAGACTGTAAAAAAAAGACGTATGACTATGGTAGGGATTGTGAGCCCTTTTGAGGGACAGCTAGTGACAAGACTATGGACTTTGTACAGCGCTGTGTATTATGATGGCGCTGTATAAATACAATTTGAGAACAGCATCAAAACTGGCTTAATTTATCAAAGCTTTCCAAGACTGGAGAAGATATACTATCATGGGTGAACCTGGCCAATCCAGCAAACTTGGATTTCCTATAATTTTGGTTTGCTGGATCAGCCAAGTTCCCCCATGAAACAATGAGCTTTGATAAATCAGGTCCAGTATTTGGATCACATAGTACAAATGGTCAAGCAAAATAATACTGAATGCCTTAAAGAGCAATAATTTGGCTTTAGAACTTGTGCAGCGGAGCTATTGTTTATTATGACACTATGTTTAAAAACAGTCAGAAAATGTCAATCAACCCAAAAATTATATTTTAAACTAGCAGTCACCACCTATGTCACCCCATAGCCTTTATATACATATTGAATACACAAACAGTAAGTACCATGCCATAAGTCCTGACTGCCCTGGACTTTTAGGCGTTTCCTTTAGGTTTAGGTGAACCCCTATGATATGATATTGACAGATTACAAGACCAGAAACTCAAACAAAAAAAAGATCTAACCAATTCATTTTATAATATAAATGAATATCTGCTGTGTTAAGTTTCTAGTATCTGCCAAAAAATAAAGTTTTGAGTGGCCCTGACCCTTTAACAATTGGCAACAGGTTTAATTAGGTTAAAGAAATCTTTGGACTTTTTCTTTATTGGCTACCATAGGAAGGTACATATCATAAAATGTATTTTCATTACTTGAGGGTTCGTGTTGTTTGCTCCCTGTGATTCTGTGTCATTTATGTGTCATTCTTGGATACAAGGGAATAGCAGCTCCATCATGAATCCCATCTTTGGAAAGTTTTACAAATGTTCTGCAGAAAATTAATCACACAGGTGCCACTTTCATTCCGAAAATTGTTAGCTGTCTATCGATCATTGTCTGGCCTGTCTTTCTTTTTGCCCATGTAGTTTGTTAATATTGGCATACACAGTGTTTAGGAAAATGTGAAATTTTACGGGTTACCCTTTACACACTAAATTCTTTTTGCATATTTGTTAACAAAAATTTTTGATTGTATAAACAGATAAGCAGCTGTAAACAAATGCCTTTTTAAGGTAATAGGACTATTTACAAATGTGTTGTATTCATTTATTGGATGTTTTTAGTATTTTCAGAAAAGAAATATGCTTTATGGGGATACAAATGGACGTACTTCAGAAATCTCTGTTGTTTATCATTTTGGTGACATATTGTCAGAGAAATTGTCTGGCTATTTTCTAGTCTTGGTTAGGGCCTTTTTGGGCAGTTGGGAAAGTGGTGGCCAAGTAAAAGTCTGATGGCTCAGAATTCAAAATATGTTGGTGGCTACAAATGAAACAGAGAACATTAAATCCCGTCCCATAAAAGCGCTTGGACAAGAGGATCCTTGTTTTTGTGAAGTCACTGGCCTTAAAGGATTTACCAAGTTGAGAGTTAAGGGAGGTTTTAGATTGAATTATTATGGAAAGAATCCTATTTAAAGTTCAGGGATCTGGCTGGACTCCCCTTCCATGGCAGCCACTATGTAAGGATCTCTCTTTAGATGAGCATGTTTGTCTCAGAATAGAATGTACTGGGCCAGTAGACACCATGTACCACTTTCCTCTCCAGTGTTTACCTTACGGTCTATATGGGGTCAGTCCTGGGTATCCTTTACTTTTACCACATTAGTTAAGCAGAATGGGTATACAGGGCTTCCATGACTTATTTGGACTAGACATTCTTGCTCAGCATAGTAATCTTGTACTTTTTTTTTAGAATGCACGTATCTGATCTCCATATGGTGGAAAGTCCTCCTTATTAAGATGGTGGTGAGGGACACTCTAAATGAGGTAGGGAAAGTTTTGGGGACATGAGAGAGGCAGAATGTCCAAGGGTGTCTGGATGAGTGTGTGGAGAAATATCCGGTCTTTCTATGGTAGGCTGTTAGTCTTTGGGGGACTATTTTTTTATTTTTTTTTTTTATGTCGCCCTTGTCAGTCAGGAGCTGATCAGCCTCTAAAATCCCATTCAGATGTGCGCAGCCCAGCAATGGATGCTGGGGGTGCCAAAAATACATCAGGTTGTACAACTAAAGGGAAGCAGGGGCTGCTGCTATCTTAGTTCTCTTGGCTGCTGTAAAAGACAGAGTTGGCGGACAGATGAGCATTTCCTAACAGTTGTGTTGTAAAATAGATTGTGTGGATTTGTGTTTTGTTATCATGCATTTTTAATTTTTGTGACATTAAGCCTTACTTAGGTCAGGTATGTTATGGTAATAATGAGTAAATATTTTCATAAATGAAAATTAGATGTCTGTATATATTCATATTTTATTTGTGAACTTTTTTATTATGTGTATCTGATGCTATGGAAAAAGCTTCTATATGGTTTATAAAATGTAAAATAAACAAAATATCAACATTTATACGTGTTCTGTATCTTTCCAACAGGGTAGATAAAAGGTGCAGTTTCCCCTTTTGCCCTTCAAAAGCCCTTTAGTCAGTCAAAGTTGTCCTTACAAAAGTCCCTGATGGTCTTTTTTTTTTTTTTGCACAAGCAGCTAAAACAACCATCCGTGCTTTTCTTGACCTCGAGTCCTGCAATCACAGATTTTCCCTCTCTCAATTTACATAATGCTAATTGGCAATCAAGTTTTGCAGCTGTATTTGAAATTGAGATTTATCCATTTCAAGGTTAAACTCCTATTTCATGTACTGATTTTGTTTTTTTTATCCCCCACTATAATATTTAAATTAATTGTGGTTTGATAGAGGTATTCTTATGCTTTAAGTATACACACCTATATTTTACCCTACTCTTTAGAATCCTTGGATTTCTGATATATGCTAATGACCTAATTTCAGTCTGACTCATGTTATTAGTCATTCATTTGTCCTTAAATCTTTTACACAATTAGAAATAAGCAGAACAATATTCTGTAGCATCTTGGCAGAGATTTTTTAGGGTGGTGGGTTTTTCATGTAAGAGGCACCTGTCATTTGCAAGGAAATATGATGAAAATGTTTGTACATTACTTTTCATTGGTAGACGTTTGAAGTACGGGCCTTTTGACAGTAAAAACAAATAAAAATAGATTGCATCTCCGTAACATTAAACAAATATGTTTTACTTTCCCAATCATCACTATTCATATTTAACCTCAGCCTAGAACTTACCTTTAAATCCTAACTCGAGAGATGAACCCAACATCCCGTATCCATGACATTTCATTGGGACAAAAAGATAATCCAAAATTAATGGTTGTCAACAAAACGGGGGGTAAATGTTACACTAGGGAAACCTGTTCAAGGGGAAGCGTGCAAAGACTGGATATTTTCTTTCATTTCCTGTAGCCTAACTGAAAAAGAAAAAAGAAATCTCTCACATGGAGATTGCCCACCAGAGATCAAGGAACAGAGGTTTTATTCCTTTTTGTTGGGTTTAATCTATTACTAAATAATCCCTTTTCATACCTAATGCAATTCTAACTTTACATTAAAGTGTACCTGCCACAAAAACATTTTTTCTTTTTTTAGCTTTGGTTAAAACTGCCACGTTATTTCTGATGTCTGTGTACTTTATAGGAAGTTCCCTTTTCTTTTTGGTTTCTTAGACACAAAAGATAGTTTGTTTACATCTTCCAAAGTAAGCAAAATTAGATAGAGGGACCCCCACAAGTGTCATGGTTTTAATATTTACTGAGGTCCATCCTTTGTGTCTCTTGCAGGCACTGCTTCTGGGAGTCACGATGGGGCATCCAATACTACCATAAACCAGTCACGTGACTGCTTTGTCAGTTGAAGTTTTACATTACTTTAACCTTCCCAGTACCCAAACAAAGTGACTCCTCAAGGGTGTGAAAATCAGTTTCCTAGGAAAAGGGAGTGCGGAAAATGAGTCAATTTGGGAGAACTCCGATAATCCAGAGAGAAGGGGTTACAGAAAAAGAGCAATCTCAGTGTAGGAAATGTTGGGCATTATATATTGTCGGGAAGATTAGCTAGGTAAAACCTGTGTATTCCAGGAGGAAAAGATGGATTGGCTCCAATAAAAATTTTATTAAAAAATAAATACATTGACACAGATTTGCCAAGTGAGTCCTATTGTAAGATGCAATTTCAGGTGAGATATGGCCTTTCAGACAAACCCACATATAAAGAAGGGTCTCACTAAACAAATGCTCAACCCTCACCCACTCTTTATGGTTACACCACAATATGACTTTGATCAATGGAGCAGACATTTAGTAAATATATCAGGAACTTGCAGAGAGCCTGTGGATTTAGAACAAAACAGTTGTCTCTGTTTTTTTGCACCATATGAAAAGAAAATATAAGCAATGCTCTCCCCGACCCTTTTTAGCCAGATGCACCACCCGGCACTTTTCAGTAACCATCTGGCTGTTTTTAGGTGGTTGCTGAAGAGTTGGGTCACAATACAGTGTCCTCCCCCCACCTAAAATTTCTTCCCACCCAGCTTAAAAAAAAAAATCTGGGTTAAACACTGATAGAAGTGGAAAGTTTTAAAAACTAAGTGACAAACTTGTACTAGGAAAGTCTAAAGTTTGACTTTATCAGAAACAGGAGAGATTTCATTTGGAACGCCTGGGGCAATTAGATCCTACAGCACTAAGGTATTTAAGTTTTTTTTTTTTTTAACTCCCCTTGCCTATTTGCCCAAACTGCTCCTATAGGGACTGCTTCATACTTGAGTAATTAGGCAAAGGGGTAATGGGATTTTAAACGTTCATCTAAATATGCTGTAACTTTCTGGGGGACCCCTCCAATCCCCTTCCGTAATATCTGAATTTGCTCATTTAGAGAACAGCAGGAGCTTCTGAGTTAGCATGAAAATGATAGGGGGTGACAAACCATACCCCTTGCAAGTTCCAATGGAAATAATCCATCAGCAAGCCATTCCTCCTGACTGAGATAGTCTGACTGTTTAATGGGAAATTGACCTGAAAGTTGCACGCAGTGATGGTTCCTTTTTAGTAAGCGCTGTAATATGGCCTCCAAGTGAATCTTCAGGAAACTGACCTCCACATATTAGGGAGTTGGAAGCTGACAAAAAACACAGAGACAGGTATCCAAGATTTTGTAATAGTGCAATTAGGGATTGCTTTGACGCAGTGGGCCTTGCCAGAGTGGTTTTTATGGTGATGTTTTTTACGAGGGCTAACTTTTTTGAAGGTTTATGTTTTGATGGGTTATTGATCCTTCACTACCTGTTTTGTCACTGACCTAGAACAAGCATGTGCTTTCCCATCCCTCACAGGTTCCTTTTTAAAACAATTCCCAAATGTTTTGTTGCTTATAAAGTGTCCCCTTGTTTATTTACTTGAAAACATAATTTAGTTGAGTTTGCCTGGATCCACTGATCACAAGCATCTGTTCCAAATCTGCTGATGAACAGAACTTGTCCAGAATCTGCTGATTAATTGACCTGCTTCCTGAGTGTTAAGGATTAGCTGTCCTGTACAAGAACTGAGCACTCACCACATTTAGGAATGATTTATTTTATACTCCTGTTAGAAAGCTAGCATTACATATATCTGTGAATTAACATTGAGGTTACGGAGTGTAAACAGTTTAACACTTTTTCAACTCATTAGTTTTTATTAACTGTATATACAATTGTGTATACATAATATTTAGATTTTCATTTTGATTTAGTGTTGTGTCTCTATATTAGGTACACAGGAACTTCCTTTTTTCTAAGTCAACCTAAAGGTATAGAATAATCAATAATAAAAAGTGAGATATCTGCAAAATTTTACTTATTAAGTATGTTTAAGGAAGATTAGGTACAAAGTCTTTGACTAACTATGCAATCTGTATGCCTGGACAAATACCACATGAATCAGTACAGTACATTTCTGCAATACATGTAATGCATGTACCTGTGCTGCCCAACACTACAGAATTATTTCACCTCTCATAGCAAAAGATGGATGAGTTCTGTAGTTCAGGAGAGGAGAACCCTAAACTGACAAAACTGGGATATCAGTATTGCAGAAACCGCTATGAGAGCCAACAACAGAAAGTTAGGTGCTTACTGGATTTCGGGCAAATCAACAGGTATGTTCTGTACTTGCAACAATGGAACATTTAATAGTACATGTGTTTGGGCATTTTTTCTGATCGGGGGCATACAACAAAGGTGCATTTTTATACAGACCCTTGAAATACCTTTCAAGTCTTCAGGGAACTCCTTTTATAATTACATTATATCACAGTGGTCAATGAGAAGAATGTATCATATTGCTGGCCAATTGGAAGAATGCCACCCTTACAGATAGTCAAAAAGATCACTGGTGTGGTAACCTAGAATGGATCTAATCCAAATAATGGCAAATGACTTAAAGAAATCTATACTGGATTTGCTGTATCACCCAGGTTCACCCATGATATTCTATCTTCTCCAGCCTTAGAGCTTTGTTAAATCAGGCGCCTGTTGTGTCTGGGATCTACTTGTTACCCAAAAAAAAGCAGCTGGTCTCTTTCCTCCTACATCTCCTAGATACATGATTCAAAGAATGACAAGAAAACCTATTATAAAAAAGAAAAAGAAAACGTTTTTAGGGATGATAGCATTTCAACCAGGTATGAGGAACAGCACATATACTGCAAATGTCCCTTTATTTTCTTCAAGAGAAATCCATTGATATTGCAAACTGTCATATGTTTTCCATGTTCAGTCGAATGTCATGTAGCCCACTCCCAAATTGCCATACATTTGTGAAGCATCATTTTATATTATAAGGCAAAGTAGTAGTAGTTTTTCTAGGAATGATGGCAAATGAAGTGATTTAACATCAACTTTAAAAAACACAAGTGTACCTATGCTTTAATATAATTTCTGGAGTGTTTCTGACCTACCAATTAGATCTGCAGTTGCCAACTAGTGGTCCACGATCCTGGCGGGTGCACCACTGAGTGGGGTCGGGAGAAGGACCCTGCTGGGAGGGCGCACCAGCCAGAGCCACGGATCATGTGCCCCATACGGATCACAGGCTCCAGGAAGTGGGTGGGTTCTGGCATCATGACGTCACTATGGGGGAAGTTTCTTCCCCTTTGAGTGACACCCGGCTCCCCGCACATGTGCGGTTCAGAGCTGGTAGATGTAGTGGTCTGTGGGTCCGAAAAGGTTGGTGACCACTGAATTGGATCACAAGCTATGGATTTCCTAATGTAAAACTCCTATCTTACATACCATGAGCATTACAAGCAGGTTTCGAAAAAGCTCTTACCCAACGTTTACCTATCAATTTATCAATCTCAGTCACACATGCACAAATTTAGGTACAGCAACACACGCTTACAAACAAATAGGAACAAAGGAAATGTACATAGTGAAGCACCTTATGATTCACCTGTGAATGTTCTTACTTCACAAAACCCAAATCTGTTTTCTGTAGGTTACTGCACATATACTGCACAGAATATTACTGATAATATTATTATTACCACACAGTATCTATATGGCGCCGACATATTATGCAGCGCTGTACAAAGTCCATAGTCATGCCACTCGCCACTAGCTGTCCCTCAAGGAAGCTCACAATCTAATGTCCCTACCATAGTCATATGTCATTATTACAGTTTGGGGAAAGCCAATTAACCTAACTGCATGCTTTTTGGGATGTGGGAAGAAACTGGAGTACCTGGATGAAACCCTGCAAACACAGAACCTGGCTGAGATTCAAACCTGGGACCTAGCGCTGCAAAGGCCAGAATGCTAACCACTGAGCCACCGTGCTGCACTATCACATAAGTCAATCATTCAAATGCAATCTTCTACAATAAATTTTTACATACCACACTATCACCAGTTTCTGGAATTGGTATGGTTTTCATAATTACGTCCATGGTAGTTGTCTGAAAGAAAGATAAATAAAAAAGTTAAGTTAAAATAACACATTTAGTTCTTTACATGTATGATGGCGCCAGTAAGGTCAATTTTAAAAGAGTGATGTGACCTTAATGAAGCAGCAGTTCAGCTTAAAAAAAAAAAAAGAAAAAGGATTTAACATGGAATGCACGGTTTTGAAGTACGTCACTATGTAAGGGCTACTTGAAGTCAATGAATTAAAAGGAAAAATGGAAGAGTTTGAGATACCTATTACATGACTTGTCAAAATAAAGTGTATGGCTGCCTCTAATCATGAAAATGTGTAATAAACACTGCAGACTCATACTGATATTCCCCACTTTGCTATAATGAATAGCACCCTGTGACTTCAATAAAACATGTACTGATATTTTAAAAAATAATAACATACTGAGTTCTGTATTAATATGACTATTGCTTCAACTAAATATGTATCAATTACGTTTTTCAGCTTGACTTTAATCAGGTCAAATCACTGTTCAGCCATGACCAGTAATGGGGTCCTGTGCAATTGCCTTGTCTATTTCAGGCATTAGTTATATCACTTATCAGTCTGGGTTAAGTAAGAATAATGAGAATTATGGGGTAGACCACATACACAAACACTATAAAAGTATAAATCAGCACAATTTTAGTTTTAACCATAAAACAAGGCCAATTTGTGCTTTTAGAACAGTTTTAAAACAAGAATGAATATCCTTCATATTCCTAATTCCAAATAATCCTCTACTTAACATTCAATGACGACTGTCAAGTACTTACATACAGTATTTACTAACTCCTTATGACTACACACGAAAGTTAGTGACACACATGAAAGAGATGGCAAGAGCAGAGTTGCTGGATTCATGAAACCACCGAGGCCAACATTGGCCATTACATGACCAACCTGTTTGTGGCTGTAAGAGGTATTAATGAGTTCCTTGGGGCTGGTGTTTGGTATTGAACTTGGTGCATGACCCTTTTTGAACTGCAATAGATTTACTAAAGGAAAAGAACATTCTGTGTGGAATGTCTTTGCTTTCTTCCAGTGCCAACAATAGAAATAAACATGACAATACCAAAGCATTTGTAATTGCAGCAATTGTCTGGGAGAAGTGGTGTATTTTCTGACATAAATGGGTGTCAATATTTTTGGCCATGACTGTATAAGACATTTTCGCTTTGCTCTCCTCTTTTAGTTAATCAACCCCTGTGTTTTTTATCTGGAAAAGGAGCCAACAACTGTTCTTAGATTTTATTATTCTGTTTGCTATCCACCTGAATGTAAGATTTGCTTTTTGTGTGAGACATGGATTCCTAGTCAGCTGCAAATTATAAACAAAGCTATTTAGGAATACCTCATTTAAGTTCCAGTTTGTTGCACCCCATTTTTGACACCCTGTCACCTTTTTTTTAACATACCATTCTTTCCTTTATTCTGTCTTCTGTGAAAAGATTTGGAAGTACATTGCAACATATAGGGTATTGCAGCTCCAGCTGCTTTTCTATGTTATCAAGGGCTGGGTAATTCAGTTTTTTTGTAAAGCAGAAGTTGGGCTTTAGGACAAAAATAAGCAAAAAACTAATTAGGAATAATAATTTTGCCCATTGTGTACCAACTTATAAAAACTGCTGTACAAGTACAAAATAGGGTTACCAAATATTTACTCAGAAATACAATATAATGAAATAGAAAAGAATTGCATAAAACAAGCTTTGGCTTAGCCCAAACTGGATGCAGTTATTAAAGTGGGCATGGCTTCACAGAAAATAAATGTAGCTTGTAGCATCATATCTTTCCTTCTTTGTGTTGCAAGAAACTGTGAAAGAGGTGTCAGCATTAGTATCAGTGTTCTCCCAGTCCCTTTTAGCCGGACCCACCACCTGGCACATTTCAGTAACTACCCAGCTGTTTTTGGGTGGTTACTGAACAGTGGGGTCACAATACAGCCACCCACCTAAAATTTCTCCCCACACAGCTTAAAAAAAATTCTAGGATGAGCACTGAGTAATATGAAATAATATCCACTTTTTTTGGTGTCAGTGGAGCCATATTACCTGGAAATTATAAGGCTGACTCACTTGCAAGGGAAGCCGATGGAATAGGAACATGGTTGTGCTGTATGTTCTTATATCTGTTTGAGGACTGAAGGACATGAAACTTAGGATCATTGTGACTTATATTGAAAATTGAATTGAAAGAGATTACTCACTAATTAGCTAAATGGGATTTGAATATACCATTGCCGTCATGACCACCTCCTTCCTTGCAACAATTTTAAATAAGAGGGCTGCTCCTCTCCTTCCTCCTGAATTTTTTCCGCGAAATGCGTCGAGAAAAAAAATCAGAATTTAAACTCTTCGGGGTGTTCTGTAAGGAGAGGTCATTATATACACCCACAATTTATTGTGTTTTATGTATTTGAAATGTTTGTTTTTAATGTTTATTAATAATAAAATGTTATTTTTGTAATATACTGATGGTACTGGCTTTAAAAGTCCTGCTTAACATTGATGTCTTTCATCGCATATCTTTTCTTATGAAACTTATTGGTGTCTGTAAAAAATTTAGTTAGTCAAAAAATGTTGGGGGTCAATAGAAGAATAGAAAAGAAAAATAACAGTGTTTGGTGATTACTTACCTGAACACACATTACCATGCTGCTACGCTGTTAGGACTATACTGTGACTGGTTGAATCACTTTGCTGTCATTCTACAAAATTCCAGGTATCCAGGATCCTTCAGGACTGTCAACTAAGCGCAGCTCACTTTTTTTAGGCATGAGAACACAATGATCCCCAAACTGGGACTTAAGGTACTTAAGTATTCACTTAATAATAATACAATTTATAAAATCATTACTCATCCAAATAGTATTTATATAACATTTGATACTGACCCAAGTGATTATTCAAATACCTAAAAAGTCCCAGCTTTACAAATTTTCGGGTTCTTTTTACATAAAATTGTGGGGAGTGGTAATTAAGATTTAATTGGGTTTTGGCAATTCTAGTATTAGGCATGAAAACATTAATGCATTGGAGAAGGAGACCAGATCAGACACCATAAGTGGGTCCTGATCTGCATATTTTTTCCTGGGTCTATTAAAGCCACTGGACCAGCTTAAAAGCCATGCAACTAGCATCATTAGAAGAAGAGTTCCGTAAAGGCAGTCCCCATACAAAACATTTCCTATAAAAATAATATGTAGACAATAATTCAGAAGCACAGCAATCCTTTTCTAAACATACTTTCTTAAGTGCTACTAAAATTTGCTACTTTCAGTTTTTAACACCACTTACCATTGATTTAGTAAAATGACTTTCATAGATACTGACTGTAAAGTGAGTTTCATGAACCCCAATTCAAACATGTACACACAGGCAATAATGCAAAAATGCATTCACATATGACAACGCTGACGTTGGTTTCTGTAGCTACGCTTTATCAAGTGGAAGCAACACAAATCACAGGCTGCAGGGTTTCTGCAGCTACCAATCCCATTTTAGGTGACATTAAAAAGAGAAAAGTTATTAACAAGCACAAAGCATTAGACTTAATTTTCATATCAGGTATGAGGAACACACACTGACCACACTTTATAGCCTTACCATAGTGTAATTCTTCTGGAAGTGGCTTCCATCACTCCGGAACAGCTGGATCAATGAGCTTTTCCCAACTGTTGAATCCCCTGTTTAGAAAATAAAAAGGTAAAGAAAAAATTGTCAACTTCAAATTGTACCCCACATAGTGTAGCTGCTAAGCTCTCTTTAAGCTGTTATTCTATGTAATAGTTCCTTAGCTTGCATATGGTCTCTGCCCCACCATTAGGCAGTGTAATATATGCTCCAGTTTTCCCAGCATCTTTACCACAAGCCATGTCAAAATTCATACGCACTTCTCTAAATTCTTGTTTGCATGATCATGGACAATTTAATTAGGGCAGAAAAGTGCCTATAATTTAGCAATAAAGACGGTCTCTTGTCTGAAAACTTTTTTTTTTTACTCTTTGCAAACTACACCTTACTAAATGTACCGCTGTCAGAGAAAAACTTAAAGCAGAACTATTACATTAAAAAAAAAAACAACTTACCTTTACAGGTGATCCTAGTCAAGTTGGTCCCACGCCATCCTGGCTTTATTGTTTGTCCCGGTGTGGACTGGACATAGGGTGCCTCCATCTTCTTCTCGAACATTAGGTAAAATTATATAAAATAAAATATCCGGTGCTAAAACTCCACTATAAATGTGTTTTTCCTGGCTCTCAGAGATTCCAGTTAGACAGTCCTGTATGAGTGTAAATCTCTATTTGGGATACTGACAGCAATATAAAGCTAATTAAAGCATACCTAAACTCACACATTTTCACTTTACATAAAAGGGTAGATCACCCTTACATATAAAGTTAAAAAGTTATTCATTTTTTATTTTTTTTTAATGCAGCACCTCTTTTTTAGCAAAAAAGGGTGCAGCACTTCCCCTTTCATTTTTGATTGCATCGGTGATCAAGACGGATTGGGAGCACAGAGCCTCCCGGTAAACCTAAGTCATGCCCGAGATCTCAGACATGCATAGAAGGGGCATTTTTTCTATTAGGGGAAAGCGCAGTGATATCTGCTCCCTTTTTTTCCCCCCTTTACAGTGGCTACGTCACCCGATCTCTCACTTACGTAGTGCCAGATCTGGTGACATGCCAAGAAGACTGAAGAGAGGAATTAAAGATGGCGGTGCCCAGCGCTTCCGCAGCACTGGGATGAAGAAGAATCCCAGGACGACGCAGGACCAGATGCTATCAGTGCTATCGAGGACCAGAGCTATCTGTGGGCTTAAAGGTAAGTGTAATTTTTTGGTTTCAGGTTAGTTCTGCTTTTAGTTTTAGGAATATCCTTACTTTACTGGTTTTTATTATTGTTATATTTTTGTTAAAGAGACTTCCCCTCACCTAATAACTGCAGGGTAGCAAACCATTGGTACGTTTCAAAATTATTGACTATGCCCTACAAGCTAATAGGAATAAGGTTCAAGTTCACGGATAACATGAGTCTGAATTATTAAAGCTCTCCCAGACTGGAGAAGATACTTTTTCATCAATGAACCTGGGTGATCCAGCAAATCTGGAATGGATCTGGTCCACGATTGAAAACATTTGCTAACAAAATAGCAAATGACTTTAAAGAAATCCATTCCAGGTTTGCTGATCACTCAGCTTCACTGATGAAAAAATATCTTCTCCAGCTTCTGAGAGCTTTAATAAATCAGGCCTAATTATTCTGAGGTGAACCCCGCATGGTAAAGATTTGTGGTCTTGGTATTTTCTATGTACAATGCCTGCAGACATTGTATGCTGTATACAACATGTAAGCCTATGCTCCTTTAAACCAAGCCCAATATTTATTGCAAGTTAGCCTCACTAACTTTTAAATGATGTTCACAAAGTGTGCAACTTGCCCTATCCATCCCAAGCCGTTCGTCTTGCACCAGGGTCATATTTGAGCCTTATGGTAGATACAATAACCACGTGTGTATGGTCACACAGTAATGTGTGGGGATTATAATCACAAATTGGGGTAAAAAAAAGTTTGGAAACCCATGTGAGACAGTTAATATATAAAATGAATTCTGAGCAATTTTCAGTGGTGTAGGTGCAGAAACAGTCAGTGAGAGACGTGTGTGTGGGAGTCCGCTTCGTAAGCTTGTCATTTCTGGTAATTGTGCATATTTTGCAACCCCCGTTTCACAAGTATTTTCTTCTAAAATTCTCAGCCTTGTTGAAGTGGGCTATTTTTTAAAGGGACACACCACTTCCATGTGACTTTTGAATTTTCAAAACCTAAGTGTCAAATTTCTCAAAGGGTACCCAAATATCAATTGATTTCCATTTATATTGCAAAACCATTACAATTATGTAAGTGCAATTAGTTTTCTTGAGTGTATCTGGACATCACCTTCCTTTATTCTCTTGTCCAACCGCATTCTGGGATACACAGGATGAGTACTAGAAGCCCATGTGCTAAAAGCAAATATGGTGACAAGCAGGAAAAAACAAAGTAAGCAAAACCCATCCCATCATTGTAATCAAGTGTCTGTGAACCCAACGTGGGTTTATAGCATAGAATATACAAAGCAGAATTGACAGGTACACTGCGGTTAAATACTCAAGGAACCAGAGACTATTCACTTAGCAAGTACAATTGAATAAATATGTAAAACCCAGATTTAAATAGATGCGAAGATAAGGTCTAAGTTTCCATAACTCCTTTTTTCCCTACTCCCCTTTCTAGGCATGTTTAATAAAGTACTTTACAGTATTTACCATTGTAAAAACAAAGATTTTTTTTAACCTGAAAATGCTCAGTTTATACTCATGTCACACCACTAGATGGTGCTGTGTCATTGTGTAAAATGTATAACAAACTTACCTCTGATACATTGGGCCTAGTGTAATTTTGATTTATTTATTCACCTTGATTTTTTTGGAAAATCTATTGATTTCTTTTTTAAATGCTAGCAGTGATGGTCACATTTTGTGCCTTTTACCAGGGTGAATGTTTTCTTGTTTTTTTCATGTGAAAGTAGGAACCTTGGTTGACAAACCATTAGGACTTTTTCAGCTGCATGCATGGTGAATAGATTCTTTGATCTACGAGACTGAATTAAAGTCAGGTTTAAGATTGAATTGGCAGTGTTAGAATGTGTTGTTCATGTTTACTTGTATTCTTGGGCTCTCTCACAAAAATGGTCTGGAAATGTAGGGTTTTGCATATTCTAAACCTGGCTACCATAGAAGTCAATGGGGAAAGGTTTGGTGGTTTGCTCTGGTCTCAACAAGAAACTTTCCTACTGAGCAGAGGCCCTCTGAATATTTTGGTTGAATATGTTCCCTGTGTGAGCTGTCTTCATCCTGAAACTAACCCCATTCGACCCAATAGTATTTATTATTTATTACCTGCACATTAGGTGTAGTAAAGTAGTGCTATCAGTACCTTTTCATTTCACTTTCCCTAGTGAAGAGGTCATAGTTGCTTCTTGTTTCAAACATGGAGTGAAAAGGGATAAAGTAGGCAGCGGTACTCAACCCAGAAATTATTTTAAGCTGGGTAGGAAGAAATTGTAGGAGGGTGGCAGCCCCTGTATTGTGACCCAACTCTGCAGTAACCTCCCAAAAATAGCCGGGTGGTTGCTGA
The DNA here is from genome assembly GCF_032062135.1 of Pyxicephalus adspersus. Lineage (NCBI taxonomy): Eukaryota > Metazoa > Chordata > Amphibia > Anura > Pyxicephalidae > Pyxicephalus > Pyxicephalus adspersus. The sequence goes on along the minus strand of NC_092865.1, from coordinate 69,727,380 downwards.
AAAGTGCCAGATGGTGCTGCCAACTAAAAGCGTCTGGGGAGAATACTGGGCCGTATCAATAGTGCAGTGTAAGCAGCGATTAGGGCTTTTATTAGTACTAAAAAACAGAAGTCGTCAGGGAAACTCACATAATACACAGAGAAGAATATTAAACTTATCTACAGGATAATTATTCTAATGTTTACTGAAATATTCTACAATATTAGTTTCCAAAAAACATGCAGTTAGGTTAATTGGCTCCCCCCTTAAAAATTGATCTTAGACTGTATTAAAGACATATGACTATGGTAGGGACATTAGATTGTGAGCTCCTTTGAGGGACAGCTCGTCAGCTCGTCATAGTCAGTGACATGACTATGGACTTTGTACAGAGCTGTGTAATATGTCAACCCTATATAAATACTGTATTATAATAATAAATAGATATTGAGGATGCCATATTTCATAAACAAGTTGCATGAATACTTCTGGAATTGTGAAAATTCACTTATTAGGATAGTTATTGGATGTATGCTTTTGGATTTACTGAATATGGTAGTCTGGTATGGTACTAGATAAAAAGTATCAGAATTACAACACCTAACTCCTGCCAGCCTCTCCAATGGCGACACTTGTATCATTAACTAACCAAGGACTTAATCCTCCCAAATGTCGGCTAGAGTTGGGGATTCACACATTCTTAAATAATTTTTGTTTATTAATGTATTAGCTTATGTTGTGTCATACTTTAGCAATGCCAGCACAAGATGGGCAAATGAATGTGAAACTGGGACTTGTCTAGTCTACAAAAGAAGAGGCCTCTGGTTGTAAGGTACATCTTGAATTCCTGGAAATAGCCTCATGTAAGCAGCACAGCAGTTTTCCAGAAATGGAATGCAACAAAACCCTCACGTTCAATGATCTGCATGGATCTTAAGCTAATAAAGCAAAGATCTAATGCAAATAAAGCTGTGTTTATATCTCCATTCATTTAGCCACTGAAAATTCAGTGTGAGATCTAGCTAGCATTATCAGTAACAGGCCATGCTGGTTCTCAATCCCCATGAAAAAAAAAAAAAAAGAAGAAAATCTCAGGTTTGCTATTCGGTGCTCTTTCTTTCCCAATAAAGGTCTCTCTCATTCCTTAATACGAGAGCAATAAACTCTTCAGGGGTCTGTAATTACGGAGTGTAATTCTGCTGCTCTCTTGTCTGTTTAAAGGCACTCAGAACTGGCTTACTTGAGACGTGCAATTTCTTTACCCATGTAATCATGTACCCTGCCGTGTGGTATTGTGTGCTTTATACACAATATGATAATGTGTATAATCAAAGAGTTGCTATATAACGTTTCTACTTTCTTGCCCACTTTAGACCAATAAGTAGTTGTGATTTTGAGTCACAAAAAAAAAAAAAAAAATGCTTAGATTATGACAGTTTCACCGTGCTCTTCAGGTACAGGTATCATGGAAACCCCCCCAATGACAGTAATAAATGGTACAAAGGATGAAGCGGGTTATATTTGTATCAAGCTATCAGAACAGATAAGTGTGTACAATTACAAGCAGTTTCAGAAACTGGTTATACTATGAAGTAAAAATTAAATAAATAAAAAAATAGTCTCTCTTTATAAAAGTAGTGAATATGACATTCATCAGCATTCACTGTTGGAGAATCTATCATTGCCATCTAAAACACATGGACCAGGAAAATTCTCCACCAGAGAATGATGATGAATGTCAGATTCACAGCTTCTGTTAAATTAACCTCTGAATGTAGGAACAAAATTTCCCTGGACCCTCACACCTTTCGTTCAAAGAAAACTTCTCCCATTGGAATGTGGGCAACAGCAGTCCAGTATCAACTTGGTAAATATACAGTTCACATAATTGTGTTGTCGTACCCGACACGTTTCGCCTGGTATAGGCTTCCTCAAGGGTGCCTGCACATTTTCAAGAACGTATGAGTGAATATTCCAAATATAAGTGAATTCATAAAAGCACTGAGAGATCTGATCAAAACTATGGTGTTAAGGTTGTTCCAGGTGGTTGTGACCTGGTAATGACCAAAGGAAAGCCGGAGTAGCAGTGAGAGAAAGGACTGCAGCCGCAGCCTCTTTCAGCAACATAATTGACTAATGTTTGCCGTATACAAACCTATTATGGGTGTGCTATAAATATTATTGCTATTGAGAATTTTTATCATAAATACTATAGTTTTTGCCACAAAAAAAAACCCTCTGTACTTTTTTATTCATATGTTTACTATTATCTGGGGTTGGCAAACAAACATCTACTTAATAATAATAATTTGGACACCACTACCACACTAAGAAGTTTATTTTGTGATTGTACTAATATTGCTAACATACTTTGAAAATGCCTGTTTACTGGCTGCTATGAAGATCTCCTAACTTTATACCTTCTAATAAACAAACCAAAGCCAAGCCGAGCTTCTATTTTGTGATAGTGATGTAAAAAGCGGCAAAGCAAAAAGATCAGAATGACAGCAAAGGAACTTCTATGACAGTGTCAGAAATGGTAACGGGTTTCTCTTTAACAGTACAAACAAAAGTCTCAGTGGCTATTAGATGATCTTACACTGAGCTATTAAATGGGAAAAATGTACTTCATTGAAGAGGTAAAGTTTCATCTGGGTAAAAGTCAAGGACCTCTGTATAGCAGGATGAATCCCCAGAGACATGCACAGAAATAGTTTAAAGAATTAGAATACTTGCAGAAAGGTGTAATTTAACAGAAAAGGTATTGTGAGCACATTGATGAACACAACAGGTTCACATACATCTGTCCTGTGCACTTATTATGTTACATACACCCCTGCAGATCCCATTTACCCTCCCTTCCCGTGATCTCCACTCTGTAGTAGATAAGGAAAGTCTAGAAGCACAAGTAATAAATTCAGGGTGCCCGGCGGATAGGAGAAGATGCGATCACTCACATAGGTACCCCCTCTTTTGGACTCCTATTGTCTCCCCTGCACTTTTTCTTTACAGATGTGTACAAGGCTGTACTTTATCTGTTATTCACATTTTTTTCTTTTGTGCAGTCATGTTAAAAATATGCTAATGCTTGCTTCAGCCCCTTTTCAGCTTTCACCTCCACTTAATACCACCACCAGCCACGCTCCTCTTTTTTTATCCAGTGTCATCCACCCCTTCCTTGTCACTACAGTTACTACATAACCCTCATGTCCCATTTGCACATAGTTACATAGTAGGTTAGGTTGAAAAAAAAGACATAAGTCCATCAAGTTAAACCACTAGGGAAATAAACATATGCCAGATATAAGACATAGTTGGTCCAGAGGAAGGCAAAACAAAAAACTCTGGTACAATTTGCTTTAACAGGGAAAAAAATCCTTCCTGATTCCATGAGACAATCAGATGTTCCCTGAATCAACAGTCACTGGTATTTCACATTTTCACAGACCTTACAGTGAAGAATCCCTTCCTTATCCGGAGCTTAAACTTTTTCCTCCAGACGCAGAGTGCCCTCTTGTTCTTTGTAATGATCTCAAAGTGAATAATGAGGAAGAGAGGACTGTTTATATATTTATACAGGGTGATCATTTCCACCCTTAATTGTCTCTTCTCAAAACCTTTTAATTTCAATAGATTTTTATTCAATAAAATAGAAAAAGTGAATTGTAAATAACTGAATTTGAACAGCAAAATACAGGTAATATTTGAAAAAAAATCACATCAGGTTTACAGAGTATTTCTGGAATTACCAGCAAATAAACATATCTCCAAAAATCTTGGCAGTCTCTGTAATATTGCTTGACCTGCCAAACAAGTAATGAGAAAAGAAGGTAGTTTGGGTAGGCGGGAAGAGGGTTCACATCACATAAGGAGGGAGACTGAGCAGAGGAACAATCCACAGATCCCAGGTGAGTTTAAAGGCATATGGGGTATCTAATAGTATAGGAAAGCTTCTCATTCACCATTATCCAATTTATTTTCACTGGTAATGGGGCCATTGTTATTGATGGTGTCCTCCAGGCCAGTGGGATATTACCCGCTAGGAGCAGATAAGTACAAAATTTCCTTGTGTATTTCAGGCAATTGTATATCAATTTTGCTCAAGAGGACGCATTCCAGACTGAGGGGAAGAGTAGTTTGTACCACCAGAGTGAGAAGGTCAAATACCTTTCCGCAGAATTCTTGTGCCACCGGGCACAACCACCAGATATGTTCCATGAGGGCATAAGGAACCAGGGAAGCATTTGGCTATCTTGGTAGGGATTAGGTACCAGCGTAGCTCAATTCAAGCAGGTTCACATTAAGTCAGACTTAGAAATATTTTGGGCTATCTCGGTCCACTCCTCAAGTCATAATTGGTTCATACCCCTTTTCCCAGGCTTTCATATAGGGTAGTTTGGAGGAGGGGCCAACAGCGCAGAGTAAAGAATTGAGATCTGTCCCACCAAGTCAGCCAAAGTCTTACAGGTACTCGCCAATGCAGTTGAGCAATATGGGGGAGGACTCTCAAGGAGTTTGGAGTTTATAAAAGTGCGGAGCTGGGAAAAGCAAAAACATTCGGTTTGGGGTTTGATAGTCCCGCCAATGGATGTCCCCATCCCCCCTCCTGGCCTACAACTACACCTGTCTTAATGATATTATCGCCTAAGGTAGGTTTAAACAAATTAAACAGTGAGAGCTTATGTACCTCCTATAAAAGATGCCACATCCCTCCTTTTTTGTACGACATGAAAAAATTGGAAAATTTGTCAGACGTTTTAGGCATTAAACGTAGACACACTTGATCAAAAATATAAAACAAACACATTTATACAAAAAGACCATACATAAAACACAAACACATTTATACAAAAAGACCATACATAAATACACAAACACATTTTAAAATACTTTTCCAGATTTTACATCATGAAATCAGAAACACACTTAATTATTTTGTGTGTCTAAATTTGAGGCCTAAAAAGTCCCACAAAATTGTCTTTATTCTGGGGGAAATTTATCAATTCTGTAGCACAGAAGGCAATGTGAATCAGGAAACAGTGAGGAAGATTTGAGACAAACTTATACTTTGGCAGCTTCATTCATAAATTCATCCCTCTGCTGCTCTAAAGTAGCAGTGCAACAAAAAAGAATCTGACCCTGACCACTTACTTGTGCAATTGTTTTAAAAGGGAAAATCTCTCTCATCTTGTTGAAAATCAGATTCATTTCCGGTGATAAATGCGTTGCAGACGTGTACAAATCTGTTGCAGTGTTATGACCAAGATTACAGAACATCGCAGATACACATATAAACGGTCACCAAGCCTTTGTTAACTGACAGGCAGCTAATTTGCATGATATATTTCCTCTGTATACGGAAAAGCATATGTAGTGCCAGACTTTAATTTTTTTGAAAAATGATTTTTTTTGTCCAGTGGTTTATTTATGTCTCAGCTTCTTGCTTGCTGCACAATAATTAACAAGCACTTTGTGGGTGTAGGACTGCGGTATGTGTGGGCAGTGCATACAGGGAGTAGGCTCACGCTACTTAAGGTGATACTGAAAGCTGCACAGCTGAACCAGAAAAAAAAAAATAAACATACCTATCCCTATAGTGAGGTGAGGATTTAGAAATCAGAAGAATGGCCAGGAAAGAAAAGGAAAAAAGAGGTATGGCCCAGGCGGGAAATTAAAAAGTTTCATGATATCAAATGACAACAGGTAGGTTGGAATCTGTAATAAATTAGAGAAGAGATTTCACATATAATACAGTGTTCTCCCTAGAAATTTTTATTCAGCCGAATGGTGGGAAGCTGTAGCCGGGTGGTAAAAAAGTGGCAGGGCAAGACACGGCTTATTTAGTGCTCCTAGTTTATGCCATAGGTATCTAGTAACCCCTATTATGGTGTCAGTGTTCTACCTTCCCTCTATACCTTGTTCCAACCTAATGCCTGGCTTGTTAGTATGTCCAATTTTTCCCATATTATGCCCAAACTGTTTAGTGTTGTGTATTTTGATTTAATTTCCTAGTGTTCTATGTTTTAATAGTGTAATTCTTTGTAGTAGTGTGGTTTAGTTTACATTACCAGTAAAAACAACCTGCCATTTACCACGCATAATGCGGATGCTCCTCATGATACATTCCCGATGTCAGGCATGAGCTACCTGGTTTATATGACACAAATATCCCAGGAGGCCGCAGATTTACCCCGCAGGCTTTACCACCATGCCAGTAAAGACGGAAAGGGAGGGATCCTCCCCCAAAAATGGAAAAGAAAAACAACACATTTTACTAATAAAAAAAAAAAATAAAGGAAGAAAGTCATCCTTTATATAATGTTAAAAGGTGGTGATGCTTTAAAGACAGGCATGCCTAAAGCCCAGGGGGCAATTGCAGCCCGTGTTAAGATTTCCATCGGCCCGCAGCCCGTCATAAAATCAATAATATGCGGCCCGCCAGCACTGTTGACCACAGTATAAAAAAAAAACATTTACAAAAAAGCTATTTTATATTTAATTAGAGTTGATCAACCGCCTTTCCAAATATTGGCCCGGTACTCAGCGTGCATAATCGGCAGGACCAGAGTCCCCATGTGTGCACATACGTCCTACGTCATTAAAGTGGGCGTGTGCTGTGTGTGACCCGCACGGACCACGCCCACTCTGATTCCAAGAACGTGCTCTGCACAGAGCCCACACCGACACCAGACCCTGTGCACAAAGAATCCCTCCTGTCACCCTGGTGGGCGTGTGCTGTGCAGGACCCACAAACGTGCTGAAGGGTTGGCCCCCACACATTTTCACCTCACCAAATCTGGCCCTCTTTGCAAAAAGTTTGGACACCTTTGCTTTAGGAGCATGTGATGGGGGCAGGACAGCCTGTCCCCCTCTCATCACTGCCCATATTATATTAAAAAAAATAAAAATTAAAAACTGTAAAATGTATTCATCCGAGTGTGTGTGTGTACAATGACAGCAGCGCAGTGTGATAGCTGTGTGTGTGTGTGAAGGCTGCTTGTCATATTCTGCAGCTTAACAACTCATTGTCTAATCCTTCAGTTCTTCTAAATTGTTGGTTGTAACGACTTGAATTTTCAGGGTACACAGGGGACTCTCATAGCTACTAGTAACCAAAATTTATTTAAAGACCTAAAGATATGAGGGTAACAAGTTTAAAAACTTGTGAAATTTGAACATTGAGGTTGCTGTTTCAAAGGCAAGTGCACCTTTAGCAAATTTAGAGACACCCCCGGGGCCACTTACATAGCAGAGGAGAATTGGAGTTTATACATTAAAAAGAAGCCCCCCTTTCCCCCCTCCTTCCCTCATCTAGCTCTTACCAGCATCTCGAATCTCTGAACAGATGACAGCTAAGAACAGAGCAGCCTCTCCGTTGTCCGTTCAGAGGATTAGAACTGTGGATGAGAGCCGGGCTGAGGGGGCACGGCAGTCGGGCGCTCCGCCCACTAAAAGCAAAATCATGCTGTTAGCTGAAAGCTGTTTAGGGGTTCGCCATGGTCAGCAAATGGTAAGAGTTAAGGTGCGTACACACTTCCAATTTTTATCGTTCCAATCGAACGACGAACGATCGATTGGGCAAAAAATCGTTCGTAAAAAAGTAACCAACGACACCGACGAACGAGGAAAGTCGCTGGAAACGAACGACCGGACCGACGGATCGGATTGGACGACGATCGTTGAACATCGTTCGTGTGTACGGTCGTTCGTTGATCGTCCATGTTCAGAGCATGCGTGATGAACGAACGTCCGTTCACTTTCCTGTCGTGCACATAGTTCCTCTATCGCTCAAACGATCGTATCTATTGTGTGTACAATATCTACGAACGATCGTGTCGTTAACTCTATGTGCAGGATCGGTGCTATACGATCGTTCATATATATCGTGCATGAACGTTCGTCGTTCGTTTTCCAACGATAATAATTGGAAGTGTGTACGTAGCTTTAGAAAGGAATCAAAACAGGGAGAAAGGGACAGAACCAACATAGGGAACACAAATCATCTTCAAAATCTGTAACAATAAATAGTCTGTAAGAGCAACAAAAGTACTCTGAGCAAGAAATAGCTGCTCGTTAAAGGGTCTCATCTCTAGTCAGGGAAACAGGAAGGATATAGAGGCAAACTCTTCTCTAATAGTTTTGATTTCAAGCTAGCCCTAATAACCTGTCCATTTATAATTACAAGAAAGGATAGATAAAGAGAGGGCTATTTAAGGAATGCAATTTAAATTGTGTTTACTCCTCTATTTTGGAAGAAATAATTCCAAAAAAAAACCACACTGACATTCTCATTATTTGTATATTAGGACAGTTAATGTATATACAGGTAAAACATTGCTGACAGACAACTACATCCCATGCTGTTATTTGGAATAAGTTTGTGCCTGTGTCCAATCCACTGTGAACACAAGTGGCATTCCTCTCCCCAATTTACCTACGTCCTATTCACTGCTAGCATATGCAGCCCCCTCACCTTTAGTATAGCTTGGATACATAACCAAGCCTTGCCAGCCTTGTACCAGCACGGCTGTGGGGGAAACAGAGGGCTACAACAAACTGGTATGATGGTTGATCAGTGGCGTTAGACAACATTGACTATCTCAGCTGGTAGTAACAAAGCTTTTTTTGGGGGTCCTATTAGAAGAATGCATGCTCCATTACAAATCAGCTTCTTCTGGCACTATACACTTTACACATTCCCATTGTTTAAGGTTCAAGGAATATTTAGGCTACATTGAAAATTTTGCACATTGTGGAGCAATTTAAAATGGATAGCACTGCGGATTGTACATTAACACAACACGTAGGTGTGAAGCTCCTAGTTATTAGCTTCAGTTACTTACAGAATTGCATTCCTTCAGTTTTTACTATTTCACAAAACAATTAAAATTTAGAAATATATCTATAAACATTTTTACAGTTCTATACTATTTATTAGGTTTAAATTTGAGTTTGATAAACAATTGCGGAACTTTATAAAAAAAGTCTAATATTAGTAGCATCGTCTTTTAAAAACAAACTAAACCCAACATTGTACAAGGCAATCAGATTAATAAATATTTACAAATGACTGATTGTAGACATATCATCTGTTTTATTGGCCTCATGTGCTTGTACATTACATTACAGCTATTTCGTCTCTAAATGTATCCAGTGGAAGGGTCAACTAGATGTGTAATGTGTAATGAGCTATTCCAGGACTTTGCATGGTAACAAGAAACTAAAAAGGCAGGAGAGGTCCGGGTTGTGTGTATAAACAGGTATGGCAATGCACTGCTATACAGTGGATTTTTTAATAAGTTCAAAAAGTAATACTTTACATTAATTAACAATTCCTGTATGTATTTGTCTTGTTTGAACTTTAGGGTTAGTTGGCTTAATGTACAGGCCCTGTGCATTTGGAAAATATTTATTCGGAAACATATATGTTTCCGAATAAATATGTTTGATGGGAAAGGGTCTTTTTAGTGTTTTCAGAGATTCCACCCACTCCTAAATTCTATGGTCTGGACTGATTCTAAATGTATTGAGGACCAATATTTGGTTTTCTTCCTAAAGGGATTTAATCTATCCTCGGTTCTATGTTTGCTGGCTGCTTATCTGAGAAGGGTATCCTCTATATCAGTGGTCCCCAATCCCCAGGCTGCAGACCAGCATACACACGTACAATTGTTCTCGTCCGATAATCGGCTCAGGGCTGATATCAGACGAGAATTTGGCGTGTGTACAGGGCTCGTTGTCCAACAACTTAACGACCGTCCTGGCGGATTCCACGGACGATGGACAACGAACGATCCTAATGGAAGTGAAGGGGAGAGAGCGCAGCGGGGTGCCATTCCATCGCTCTTCTCCCTCCCCTTCCCATAGAACAGATCGGTGCTGTACGTACAGCACTTGTTCATGCATCGTGCAGTCGTTGGAAGGGGGTGTGTGTGTGTGTGTGTGTGTGGCCCCCCCATGTATGAGTACACTATTTACACACTCTATATAAATAATGTAATATTTATATATATATATATATATATAGCCCCCCATGTATGAGTACACACTGTATAATATATACACATACACACTATATAAATAATGTATAATAACACCCTCTGATGGGACAATCAGTATACCAGAAGTGTGGGGTGAAGTGTTAGTTACCCCTGCCATGTGTTTGCCCCCACAGATCTCCATGGTATTGATATAGAAGCCCCCACACACATTATATATAAGATATAACAGCAGTTTCTGCACACTTACCTGCCACAATGCACTTTGCTGTCAGTTTTACCATTATGCTGGAAGACAAAGCTAACAGACCTCTCCTTGGTTGCAGGCTCTCTGTATGTTGTGCATGTATATGGTGTTACCCAGCAATGGCTTCTGACAACCATCAGATCCTAGCAGGCTGAGCTTTGTTTACACTCCAGTATCCCTGAGCAGCGTGCTCGTGCACATTCTCTTATCCGTGCACTGCGCACGTCGGAAAGTGTGCACGGGTCTTTACACAGACACTACGCATGCGTGGGTGCATTACGCGCTCTCCCTTATTTGTTGTGGGTATAATGCGCGCTCACGTATTTACACATTGCACATGCTGAAAAGCTTACATGCGCTCACTAATACACATGCTTCATTAAACGTTTGCGTACCTGAGTCTGCCATGTTATTTACCTTTTCATGAGTTTTCCTGGTTTTAACCCTTTCGTCACTGTTAGTGTCTCCCTGGTTCCTGGATAGGAGTAACCTCTCTATTCTCTGGAGTACCAACAAGAAAAGTACTCGTGTATTGGCTATTCTTTTCAGACACCCTCTCTCCCTAAACTTGTGTTTACTGATCCTTCCCCTCACTTCTATGCTTTGCATTTCAGGCACTCCACAATATTCCAGAGAATTGACTGAAAACAGGCCAACTATTCTGCAGCATTGCATTTTATTTCCATTGGGGATTGCTGCAATTTACACTGCACCTGCACTACTAAGGTATGTGAGGGACATGGCATCCCATAATATTGTCTAAACTTTGGACATTATTTGCAATTGTTATGTTTTATTAATAATAAAATAAAAATAATATTCTAATAAATTCTTATATTCTGAATGACAATTTTCGCCTTTGTATTGCACTAAATTCACGCACTGTACTAGAGACAGAAATACAAGAGAGGCGCAGCGTGACGTCAGTGTAGTATTAAGTTCTATAAGGGAACCGTTACCGAGCCGTACGCTTCAGTATTGTTTCCACCATTACAACAGTCACCCCGCTCCACCAATACCGATTCTCATCCCATTGATTTATTTTATTTGTTTATTTCTCAGATGTTCTTTTAGGTAAGTATGACCTTACCTGTGTATTTTCCTTAACTGTTATATTTAACGGCATCAAATAGTTTGACTTTGATAACTTCCATATCTTGTTTGGTCTTAGAATGAAATAAACCCATAATGAGTGAGAAAAGGCAAACAAATATTTTGCATTTCTTTAGTAATACCAAAGATAATACAACTAATGATAATAGTAAAAATAGTAATACTTCACTTACCGTGAGCCGATCAATGAATTAGAGCCGCCACAGTCCTTGTCAGCACCATTAGGAAGATCATTATGTTACAAATGTATTTATCTTTTTATATAAATTCATAATAATGGTCCGCGGGATTTAAAGTGATGAATTTAGTGGTCCCTGAGGCCTGAAAAGTTGGCGACCGCTGGCATAGAAGGGATCAAATTTCAAAAATATTTTTAGACTTTTAAACTATACACCACTGCCCAGACATATGAGAATACCACACATTTCTGAAAACTATTATCATTCTATTTTATCTGGATACATGCCCCCCCCCAAAGATCTCTTTCCCTCTGAGTTTAACCAATTTCACAAACTGATATAAGAATAAAGGGATGGCCACAGCAGACACAACAATACCACACAGTGATGCCTAAAACTTTCCATTACCATTCCAGTTCATGGAGTACCTGCACCCCCAGACATCCATGTCCACATAGCCATAGCTAATTTCTCAAACAGATACAAGAATAAAGGAAAGCCAACTGCCTCATGAACCAGCTCCAGACATCCTACCATTCCAGTTCATTTAGGTACCTGCACCCCCAAAAATCCTGATCCACCAGGTCAAACTATAATTTCTTGAATAGATGTCTGATTAAAAGAATGCCCACTGCCCTGTCAAATCATTCAATGCCAGATATCACCACTGAACAATGCTGCTGGAAAACTCGAATTTATCTGGGTATCTGCACCCCCAGGGATCAATGTCATACTAAAATTCCTAAATATATTTAATATTAAAAGGATGCTTCCCAAACCACTGGGGCTCACAATCTAATATCCCCATCATAGTCATACAGTATGTTAATCTTTAATACAGGGGTCTATTTGGGGGAAGCTAATTAACCTAACTGCATGTTTTTGGAATATGGGAGGAAACCGGAGTTGGTTATAAAAAGTCTGGGCATATTCACTGATCTGTGAAGGATACTTGAGCCTTTAATTCTGCCCCCTTGGCGTAGTCAATCAATAATGGTATTAATCATGGCATATGAAGTTTCACACTTGCTTTTGCTGTGCAAGTTATTGTTTTTTAATGTAAATGGTTGTAATACAATAGCTTAGTCCTAATGAAACCACTTGATTCTACCTTCCTGTGTTGGAATGCGCATTGTTTAATTCCAGCAGAGGTTACAAATATCATAGTAGAGCCTCTTTAACCTTTTACCTCAAAGGAACCCTTGACTCTTTAGGTTCTCAGGGATCCCATGATAAAACTAATTAGGTGCCAATGTTAGCCCAAAATTTGGCAGTGACTTTTAAATGGGAGGTCAGTCAGGCACAGCTTAAGGAACCCCAAGGTTCTTTGGATTGAAAGTAGCTTTCATAGTAAACATTTAAAACAATACACCTATAGTTCACTGTCCGTAAAAATAAAAAATGACGTACCTTTACTTCAATCCCTCCACTCATGATCCCACGCCATCCTGGATTCTTCCTTCTTCTTAGCGCAGGTGAATCACTGGGCGCCACCATCTTCATTCTTTGTTTGTTTATGTCACCCTAACCTGAGTTAGTGTTATGTAAGCTTCTGTAATATTAAAAAACTGCACATGTGTGAGATCAGCTCTTTTTTATTTTTCAATGCGAGATCGGGCATGCACAGAAGGAGCAGCCTGAAGCATCCCGGGATACGTGTCGTGGTGGTAGGTACAGAAAGAGACGGGTCTCCCTTTTTTTTTAAAAGGAAAAAAAACCCACATTTTTGTTTCATATAAATATCTCATATCTTATCTCCCCTTTTGTATTTGCAAACTTTTAATTACAAACTTTAATTTAGACTTTACTGGGTATGTATGCTTCTCTTTGCAATGCGGGCAGATAATGGCTAGTGGGAGAGGGTGGGAAGATGTTGTACATCCAAACACATTGCCTTAAATCTTCTCCCAAGAGCCCTCAGTTCTAATGCAAGCAGCAAGCTGGTGCCTAGGAAAGCCATGCAAAACTGGTTTGATTTGTGGAAGCCAGTTTGGAGCAGGGGATGTTTCCAATTGGAATGTGTTTGTGTACAGTCCATACTGGGTAATGCCCATTTATAATGTTAAACCTCCTTGATTAAAATGACTAAAAAACAATAATTGAAAGAGGGTAAAGCTGGGTGAAATGGTTAGATGTTGCTTTATGTGTTCCGTCCAGTAAATAATGTATAGGTTGAAAGTCTATAAACTATTAATAAAAGCTGTTGTTAAATTGTTTGTCTAAACCCTCTAACTGCAATCTCTGATGGACATCAAGGTCTGTTAAATAAAGTTAAAATATAACAAACTATGTTCAGCTTTTACAGTAAATTTTTCCCTAAATATAAAAGTGTATACAGGTAGTCCCTGGGTTACATACGAGATAGGGACTGTAGCTTAAGTTGAATTTGGATGTAAGTCAGAACAGGTACTTTATTTTAATAAATGCAATTAGGACAGATGTTTGTCTCATATTAGGCAGCTTGGAGTCAGTTACTGTATAAAATCCTCACTGTGAGCTAATCACAAACAAAGCAAAAAAAAAAAGGAGCCTAGACATTTATTAACTTTTGGAGCAAGCTGTGCTTTAATATGCAAACGAAATAAACAACTGCAGTTTGTCTTGGTCATCAAAGAGTTACAAGAGGTTGCAGAACTGCAAAAGATTTCTTCTGCAAGTCATGCAAACCGCCCCCTTCAAGCCTCTGTCCTGCACAGAATGAGCAGGGAAGCCCTGTTCGTATCTAGGAGTCGTCCATATGTAGGATGTCCTTAACTACTTGTTTACATATAAGTTATGTACACATATAAATTTACAGTACATATATGTGTGTGCATGTTTGGTGCAGTCTATTATTAACATTTTCCTACATAACATATAGTGGTGCTTGTGAACCCTTTACATTTTTCTATATTTTTCAATGAATATGATCTAAAACATCATCTGATTTTCAAGCAGGTCCTAAAAGTAGACGAAGAAAACCAAGTCAAACAAAAGAAACAAAATGCATTATATTTGGTCATATGTTTATTGAAAAATAATAATCCAATATCACTTCTGCATGTGGGAAAAGTAAGTGAATTGTGCTCTCGGTATTTGGTGTGACCACTTTGTTTATCAATTACAGAAACTAATTGGAACATTGAATTTTAGCCTTATTCCTACATACAGAACAGCTTCAGTTCTTGGATGTTGGGTTTTCTCACATGAACTTTCCGCTTTAGGTCTTTACACAACATTTCAATTTGATTAGGGTCAGGATTTGACTTAGCCATTCCAGAACATTCACTTTGTTATTCTTCAACCATTCTTTGGTAGAACGACTTGTGTGTTAAGATTCCTTGTCTTGCTGCATGACCCACTGTCACTTGAGATTCCCAAAATGATAAAGAAATTTTTGTAAACAAAAACAGAACTTTTGCCTTCATTCAATTGGTAAGAGAGAGAGCCCTTGTATGTCCTGCAGGGGAAGTCTGCCCAAATGCAGTGCTTTACAATAGCTGTATTTTTTTCTGTTATTGCTGTATATTAACCTTTATGAACCTGCAACATTTCCAGGGTACCTTTACTAAGGTTCAATCACGGATATTTCCTGTAGATCATGAGTTCATATATATGAGTGTGCTCATACTTAGACTTAGTACTCTGACAGCCAGGGTTTTCTGAAGACCAGTTATCCTAATTTCAGCTTCTTGTAACATTGACAACATGGGCAAGCTTTTGGAGCTCTAGAAGAGTTTTTAAGTTGCCACTTGATCTTGTTCCCAATTCTCAGCTGTTATGTCAGTTCCTGCTCAAGCTGTCAGATTTAGGCAAATAGATATGATAAAAAGGAGGACAATCTTGGGTGCTGACATTAAGGGGGGAGATGTCTTCTTGGTATTTGAAGATGGGATATCCTTAACTAATGTTACTGGAAGATCTTCAATTTTAAAGCAAATTCCTGGGCAAATTCTAGATAATTTAGGATATTGCTGTCCGAGTCACCATTGGGGATCTACATCCCTATGTCTGTTACAGTCACCATTGTTAAATTCTAACTTGTCTCTAGAACCAGAGGCAAAGGGAAATCTTTTAATGGGGTTGCATGTTCAAGGAACAACTGTCTAAGAGGTAAAATTTACCTCACTTTAGGATCTTACTACCAAACTTCAAAACACATTTGGGCTTTAAACGCACTTTAAATAACTTTTCATCCTTAGCACATGGCTAGTGGCTCATTAATGAGAATCACACTAAACCAGGGGTGTCAAACTCAAATACACAGAGGGCCAAAATTAAAAACTTAGACAAAGTCGTGGGACAAACTTGAAACTAAAATAGTATCGCTTCTACAATTAACTGATTCAGGAAAACAGTCCATTTTGGTGCTTAATGTTATGAATGGCCGGAACTCTGCTATTACAATTCCCTGCGTCTATAAAACAGTCCAATGTGGGGCCACGTATAGGCAGAGAGGCCGCTGGTCTATAGACGCGAGTGATGCCGGGAATTGTAGTATCGGCGCTATTTCAATGCAGCGGTGGGCCAGCTGCAATTCATATTTAGGATTCCTTTGGGGGCCCAAAAAAGGGACATTAAGGGCCAGATTTGGCACCCCTGCTCTAAATCTTGGGATTGTTGTGCACATAGTGCTGTGTTCCTATTATACCAGCTTTCTTTGCGTCATCACCTTTCTCTTGGAAAACTTTCTCTTGGAAAAGGGTAAAATACAGAAGAGTCATAGAAGAATGAAGGAGAATGGAAGTAGAAAGTAGAAGAATGTGTGGATGGGATAGTAAGAGTGATGTGAAGTTACAAAAAGATATGGCCAGAGTAAAGAGGATGAGAAGAGTAAACTACAGACAGATCAGGAGTTGTGAGATGGTCGGAGGAGGACACACTATGGAAAAGTAACTAGTAGAGATCTCATGAGGAATAAAGTATGAATGGCTCAGTAGTCATGGAGTTAGGTAAAGAATAGATTGGTTAGGTGTTTTGAAGTTCAGCAGAATAAAGGTTGTATGTGTTCAGAAAAAGTGAGATGGACCAGATGGATCCAAATGTGAAAAGGGCTAAAGTGGTGAGGTGGAACATAATAAATATGAATGGGTCAGGATTAGTGAGGTGGACCGGAATAAGTGAACTCTTCTAGTGTTTACCATGAGTTCCATCCATGCTAGTAAATAATGGCATTATACAATGTTTACATTTTTTGCAGACTTCCTGGATTCCACATTTTAAAGCAGGTTCTAGAAGAAGCTAATATAAAAAAACATAGTGTTTTATAAATGTTTTTTAAAGGTACATAGACATTCCTGCTTTTCCTGTATCTACCACAATGTCCATCAAGTTTTTGTATACTTCTTAGTTCCCAAAAGGTCTCCAGATAGTCAGCCAGGGAAATTTAAAATAGGTAAATTCCTTAAAATGTTCTACAGGAAAGGGGAAAAGCATGGGAGGGTAGAGAGAATGGACCTCAAATATTACATTTGTTAGAAATGAGCAGATCTGTATGATTTGACCATCCTCAAATGCATTTGACTAGCACCAGATAACAAAAAATGCTCCAAACTTGTGTGATATTTTAGCCAATACATACACACTGAAATGATTATTTATTTTAATTATTTATATAAATTATACAAAGGTATTCTGTCTACAGTGGGATGACATATCCCAAGCAATCGTCAATGACTTTGTACATAGTGATATTGGCACACTTTTCCTTAGATGTATGCCGAGTCTTTTTTTTGGCATGTAGTCCACTTTTTGTCATTGAGAGTGGTATAAATTCGGAGACAGCTTCTTTGACCTCGAGGTGGCCAATCAGGAGACAGCTCTTCTGACTGATTCTCCCTATTATTGCAGAGAGACTTGTATCTTGGAGTTTGAGCAATAGGTCACTACAACTGTCCCAAGCTTTTCTTTCTAATCTCTAGCCATTTTGATAACCTAGACAGGACGTTCCACTGTAACCCCCCTCCACACATAATGCCTGATTTCTCCACTTCCAAGCTACAACCACAGGACTGTGGCATGGCAGAAAAATAGCATTCATTACCCCCCCCCCCAACCACAACTACCAATACTACACCAAAAAAAATCCACATACAAAATTGGTTAAATGGCCCATATGCCTTTTATTACAAACATAAATAACCTTTAAATAAAAGTAACCGTTTAAACAACATTTAAGCAAATATATATATACCCATACATATAAATTACATTATCAATAACATCAACGATATCATAACAACCTACCCCCTTTTAACTTTATCATCCCTTAACAACTATTAGGTGACTGGTCCTTGAGGGCCTTCTCCCATGCACTAACATTTTGGATCTGCACCATCAGGATATATATGTTCCCACCAGCTTGGGAACAATATCCCCAGTAATACACAGTCCTCACTCCAAACACTCCAACCATAACTATTTTTACCACAATCCGGAGAACTCCATACCAAAGATGGATCTCCAACCCCCACTGATACCTCTCCCAAAGCCAACTACCCCCAAGGACGTCACCGCTAGAAATCCTTCCTAACCAAGTGGCCAGGAAACTTTCTTCACACTGCCTTTCTAACAATTAAACCCCCTTCCTTCTTTACCCACTGAAATTATAACCTTTTACCCTAACCCTATGTCAAGTTGACCCTCCCCTCCTTTACCGTTACTCCACCTAAATCCATAACCCTTTCCCTGCCTGCTACCTACCCCCCACAGATATGCAGGCCCTCCTCTATGTTCCCATACGCTCCAGGCCTGTCTGGACTTTCCTACAGATCACAAGTGGTCTATGTAATTACTCAAATTTCTGGACTTCCCTTTCCTGGGAAAGACACAACAACTGTGACCAATGACTTAGCGGCCTTTATGGCTCTCCTCTAATAAGTTCAGTGGTCTCGAGGCTCCTATTTGGAAATACCCTCCATCAACATTTGTTTTGTCAGTATTGAGTTCAGTTTAGAACTTTCCCTACAGAACTTGCTTAGAAGTACAGGGCCCTTAATGTTACCTTCTGACACAATATATCTAAATGTGAACCAAAGATGATCTGACTGCATACTACTCTTGTAATCTTTTCTTCCTGGGTGTAGGTATCTGTTTTCAAGAGAAGTTCCAAGAGAAGTATCACCTTCAAAAGGCTTTTTCACTATGGTTGGCTACATCTAGAGCACTTTTTAGGAGCAAATCTTGGCCTGATCTTTTGAGCCTACCTGCAAATCCATGCATTTGATGTTATTATCCTTTCCTTTGGATCATTCTTCTCTTGCACCAAGCCTTTCAGGATATCTGTAGACATGCTGCTTCACAAGGACACATTTCCTTTCTTGTTCTACTGCAAGCCACTTTTATTTTGGCCTTGCCTGACTCCAACATCACTGCTGGACTAGTCCTTCTCTCGGTTGCTCTTCTAGTGTTCTTTATGGCATTCCCAGTGCCTCACCAAGGTTATACTACTCAAACCTCCTTCTGAGGGGTTTCCCCTTTCAAAGCGATAAACAGCAAGCACCACATAAACCATAAAAAAGTGCACCATCAACATAATTCCCCTCCTGCTTCCAGTGGCCCCTGTGTTCCCGCATTAGCAGTCACCTTTAATGCTCTAGTACACAGGTGTCAAACATGAGGCACGCGTGCCAAATCCGACTCTTCTGGCCATTTTATGTGTCCCGCAGTGACTGTGCCGCATCCAAGCGCCTGACATTTGCAGGCAGAAGGACCCCGTCCCAGAAAGCTAGGTAGAAGCAGGGCGGTCCACACAAGTGCCTGACCATGCTGCAGGCAGGAGGACCCCATCCCAAAAAGCTAGGTAGAAGCAGGGCGGTAAAGCTAGGTAGAAGCAGGGCGGTCCACACAAGTGCCTGACCGCGCTGCAGACAGGAGTACCCCATCCTAGAAACCTAGGTAGAAGCAGGGCGGTCCACACAAGTGCCTGACCGCGCTGCAGGCAGAAGAACTCCAGTTGCTTCTTCACACTCCCACCGAGACCCAGCACTAAGCACGGCTGTGCCAGAGTCCCGATCCTGCTGCCAGTAGTATGCTGCTCCAGGTATGGAATCTCAGTGGGATGATAGCAATGTCTCCAGAGACACCGGCCTCCACCTTAGCACAGTCACTGGCTCCCCTCACATAGACAGGATAGGTCAGGTACACCGACCTCAGAAAAAGCTGCTAACAACAAAAACCAATCACTCCCAAAATGTCCAACAAGAGAAAAGTTGCTGCAGAAGGGAGACAATTTAATGACAGATGGGAAAGTGAATGTTCATGCTTCACGAAGACAAGCGTGTTCTTATTTTCAGGTTAATACACGAGGATGGGGTGTGATATGGTGTCTCAGGGTGAGGAAGGATCTTTACTTCTACTAACACTATGGATCTGAATAAATAGTTCCCCCCGACCTGTGTTTTATATTTCGGGCCCTTATGTGATTTGAGTGTGACACGCCTGGTCCTGTGTTACTAGTGACCCCGGTGCTACCTATGACTTCAGCACTCACACAGACCACAACTAGCATTGACCTCAGTGCCAATGTACCTTGTATCTCCTATTTAATCCTACATGTTCAGGTTAGTCCCTCACTTAGTGGAGATGTGGCAATGGTGGTGGTATATCACAGTGACTGTAAATAGAGCAATAACGTGCCTACCCTCATCATTCAATAGATCAAAAAACAACAAAGACCGAGATTTAAGCAGGGTTTTTCGGCACAAACGATGTATTCAACATACATTAACAAAATTTGTAATAGGGTTTGTACATTAAAAAATACCACTGTACACAACTAGTGGTCAGGTATAATCATTGAAGTCATATGATTACTTAATACAATAAACAGTAATCAAAGGTTGGTTTGAACCACCTAATTATCCTTGGGGTTCAACCACAGACAAAGTGATTTTTTCACTAGACATATAACAGCTATCAACTTATATATTGTTGACCATATACAATGTTTGATCATCAAAGCATGTTGTTGGATATACTCGACGCGTTTCGCCAGATACGGCTTCTTCAGGAGTATTGACAGCATGCGTAGATTGTCTGTGTCAATTGCATCTAGACCAGTAGATAATGTTTGAATTAGAATTTATACTGCAACATCATTGGATGCACTTTTTCCCTTATTTTTAATAAAAAATCTTTTTTTTACAGCTAAGCACATTTATTCTCCTCCAGGGCCTTTTAGCAACTTCTACCTTCCATTTATCTACTTGCAACTTGTTTGAAGTTAACTGCACTGTGAAGCTCTCCAAGGCTGGAGAGGATACACTTTTATCAGTGAAGTTGGGTGATACAGCAAACCTGGAATAGGTCTGGCCCAGGACTGAACCAAAGCAAACATAACAAATAGCAAATGATTTTAAAAAATCCATTCCAGGTTTGCTGGATCACCCAGCTTCACTGATGAAAGTGTACCCTCTCCAGCCTTGGAGAGCTTTAATAAATCAGGGCCAATATGTGTCAGCATGGCCACTCTTAGCCACCACCAAGGGCACATTAGACAAGGTGAGGTGCAGAAGTATATCTAGGAGGCAGTCATCAATTACCAGACATTATTTTATTCAATACTGGAGTTGAAAAAAGATTGAACTTTTAAAAGCAGAGTAAAATGATAAAGTGTACATACAAATGTAGTCATTCTGTTTAAATCTGCCTTAAATAGTACATGTTTTTTACAAATATCTTTATTACACCAAATTATGTTACTATTAAATAAATAGTAATATTTATTATTATTTATTTATTTATTATTTATTATTATTATTTATTATTAAAATAAATTATATTACTGTGCAAGATAGAAGGATTTGGTTGCAAATTGGGACACTGGGAGCTGTGTATTAGTAGAGGCAAAGTGAGGGACACCAGGTATTAGTCTCATAGGTGGCGGGAAGGCCTTTGGGTCTGTTTCACCCGAAAGCATTGGCTTGGTCAGGACTCTAATTCTTACATTACAGCAGGCAGGCCATTTTTTAACAGATCTAACTCACCAAATCCTATGCTATTGGCCAGTTTGCTCACTAGGGGGCAACATTTTACCAAATATACACAAATCTGCTTGCCTAATTATTAGCTCAGATTTCAAGGTGTCATTGTGCCCAGCTCAAGATATCCCTCGCTTGCATTGCAGATTTATTTTTGTATTGCGTATTCCTTTTTTGTACAAGCATATATAATAGTTTACACTTTCATTTCATTATTCTTGAGCTGTTTTTTTCAATAGCAATGCTGGCTTAAGAAAAAAAAATTCTATTTAAAATGTTGGTTTGTGAATGAAGTATTCTTTTCACCTGAACACATTTAATATATGTAATTTTTTATATGCTTTGGTATAAAAAGCCACATAATTTAACCCATTTTTTTATTTCTTTGTATTAAAGTGTAACTGTACTTTAGGAAAAACAATATGTCTCTCGTCACCACACTGTAAATCTAAATTACAAACCATATTCAGCTGCATATAAGTCGGAGTTGGCACTTAAAACCAGACATGTCCTCCTTTCCAGCATCACATATATGTGCTCAGCCTCGTCATACAGAATATGATATGTTGGATGTCTGCTTGCTATGATGAAGAAAATTATTTTCATATCTATTCTATTGATTTTATTATTGATTCGTTTGATTCTATGCTTTAGCTCAGTGGTCGCCAATTGGTGGTTAGCGAGAAAATTTTGGTGGTCTGCGGCTCTGGTTGGGCATTAGAAGGACCCTGCTGGGAGAATGCCAGAGCCGCGGACCATGTACCCCGTACGGGTCGCAGGCTCAGGGAAGTGGAAGGGTTGTGTCTCTGGATGAACCCGCCATATTGCCAGAGCTCCCCGAGACTGGGCGGGTTCTGGCATCATGACGTCGTTCTGGGGGAAGTCTCGTGACTGACACACGGATCCCCGCGCATGTGCAGTCCGAAGCCGGTAAATTTAGTGGTCTGTGAATTTGAAAAGGTTGGCGACCACTGCTTTAGCTAATGGATGACTGGTTCTCTTATTAGAGTGGTATGAGGGGACGCTGGTACTGCCAATGTCTATTCTGGATATTCTTGGAATTTGTGATGGTGGCTGTTATCATCCAACCTTGGTGAAGACGGTTGGGATAATAGTAAGAATTATGTCTCCATTAGTTGTAATAAGTTTAGATGTAATGTCATGTTGATTCTACAATGCTGATTTCTTGTAACGAGAACAAAATATCTTTTTGGGGCCCCAGTTGGCACCTGTGCAGAATTTCAGCTTAAATGTTCCTCACTCGGGGCTGTAGTCAGACCTTCTGATTGTGCAACTGGGCCTCCACACACGTGCTTTGCTTTCCTCTATCTCTATCTCTAATCTTTTACTTTGTAATTTTTATTTTAAATAAACCTTCTAGACCAGTGGTCGCCAACCTTTCGGAACCTCACCGATCACTAAACTCATCATTTTAAATCCTGCGGACCATTAATATGAATTTTGGTAAAAAGATAAATACATTTGTAAAATAATGATCTTCCTAATGGTGCTGACAAGGACTGTGGCGGCTCTGATTCATTGATCAGCTCACAGATAAGTGAAGTATTACTATTGTTACTATTATCATTAGTTGCATTATCTTTGGTATTACTAAAGAAATGCAAAATATTAGTTTGCCTTTTCTCACTCATTATGGGTTTATTTCATTCTAAGACCAAACAAGAAATGATAGTTATCAAAGTCAAACTATTTGATGTCATTAAATATAACAGGTAAAGAAAATACACAGGTAAGGTCATACTTGCCTAAAAGAACATCTGAGAAATAAACAAATAAAATAAAACAATGGGATGAGAATTGGTATTGGCGGAGCGGGGTGACTGTTGTAATGGTGGAAACAATACTGAAGCGTACGGCTCGGTAACGGTTCCCTCATACAACTTAATACTACACTGACGTCACGCTGCGCCTGCCTTGTTTTTCCGTCTCTAGTACAGTTTGTGAATTTAGTGCAATATAATTGTGAAAATTGTCATTCAAAATATAAGAATTTATTAGAAATTTTTATTTTATTTTAATATTAATAAAACATAAAAAATTGCAAATAATGTTCAAACTTTTCTGTGGACCATCAAGATTTTCTAACGGACCACCAGTGGTGGCGACCACTCTTGTAAATCATCTCACCATTGACAGAGGTATTGTTTTTCCAAATCACTTCTATGTGACAATATCAACAAATGTGAGGCATATTTTCAATATGTAACCTCCTAAAGCTTGTAGGGACATAAATAACAAAAAAGGCGGCGTGCAAACAGTCAGAATGTTCCAATTTTGGGGTCCAAATTTTCATAATTGGCCAGGGCCCCATTTTGTCTAAAAACCACCCATGATCCTTTCACTGACCCCTTTATTAATAAGTGACATATAATTGGACATCGGACACATAGACCATCCTTTGGCAGTGGTAGAGAGATCGGTGATGCATGCAGCAGGAAAAGTATGTATTAACTAGTATACTTTTATAGTCTCTACATTGTTCATTTTTTTGTACGTTCCTTTTATCCCCATGCAGTTCTTCTTCTGTTTATAATAATTCTGATGTATTTTTTTAGAGTATAAAGTGAGTTGTTGGCATTCTAGACATGCCTATGCTACTGCTGTGCAATATTTTACCAGCGAATCTATGCACAGAGCACTTTTTCAGGGCAGGCTTCAGGCTGGGTAGAAAAAAAGAGTTCACTTAATCAATAGATTTGATGGTGTTAATCTTGATGAGAAGTGACTGTCACTTGAAGAGGTAGGCTGGAGTAAAACAATCTGTTTCTCCTACTGATTCTTAATAGGTCATCTTGAAATGTCTTTAGTAAAATAAACTGAGAATGACACCATGACCTACTAATAATATGTGAATCCAATTTAAATCCCTGTCTAGCCACTAAATATTAACATAAAATACAGAAACGTATTTTGTGCATTTTTATGAGCTAATATAACCCTAGCCTTTTTTTTCTAAATGACACTTTTGTTTTTATTCTCTGCAGGCAAATGGGTACACTCCTTGGAGAATGTTCTCCTAAACCACTGCGGCATTATGGCATAGGAAGATCTAACTGATATGAAGATACAGAAAAATGTAATTTATTGGTGATATGAAAAGATTCTTTATCCAAGCTTTTTACAATAAATGCTTAAAGTGGCCCTTGACAGATCCAAATAACGCCCCCCGGGCCTGAGATCCAGAGAGATGAACAGGGGCACAGAAAAAAAGACAACGGCCTGGCATGGGTGCTCAACCAGGTACATACAGTAGTCAATTTCTCCCTGATATCAATCATTTACCTGGATTACTGCTTTTGCACTCATCAACCGCAACATCTGACGTTCCATGCCGTGCTTTCCAACAACCCCCAGGCAACGGGAATTGTATTGTTTTAGTAGATAGTGGGTACCATTCCTAGTGGCTGTTGGTTGTTAGAGAGCACACCTGGCCGAATAAATATAGAACATAGGAGGGGGGATATGCTAGGTGATCCATTGACTACAGAAGAGACATTACTGATCAGTGTTCGATATATTGATCAAATATTGAGAAAGTGTACCCTAATTTTTAATAGTTTTATATTAGGTTCAATGTTTACTTTTATCAAATCTAATGTCTAATTTTTTTTAAAAGTCGACTAAGCCTATACTAAAAGGGCGCCTTATCTCAGGAACTTTCGGGTACCAGAAGGTGCCCTAGTTATATTCAATGGGTTGGGGATGTATCTGGTATATCCCAGAGATCCACCACCAAGGAAAAGAAGAGAGAAGAGAATCAATGATGTCACCTTACCAGACCAAAGATACTTTGAAATAAAGGTATAATTACAAATTTTTGAAAACGTAAAGGATGCAGGGATGGTCCTGTAAGGGGTCTGGCTTTAACTCTACATTTTCTTTTGCTACCTTACTCCAAAACCAGTATTTAACTTAAACTTTAACATTTTGTAATGAAATTTCACCCCGAGCCACACTCAGGATTACCGCCAGGGGGGTTAACTGACCACTGAAGGTTGACTTATTACAGCAAAGCTACAGTTTTACATTCAGCTATGAAAAATGTTGAATGATCCAATTTTGGCCACATTTTAGCTGTTGTGCACATGGCCTCATATTTAAATCTAAAATGCTTTGGAACACAGAGGGGTGCCCAGGTCCTATAGCTGGAGTAGTAGCCCAAATCATCACCACTCCACCACCGTACTTGATAGTATGAGTAGTTTAGTTTAAGTGCTGATAGATAATACTTTTTGCCAAACATGGAGCTGAGCATTAGCTGTGCATCTCTACTGTAGTATTAGCCCAGAAGACTTTGTTTCAGAAGAGTCTTTCCTATGGCAACCCCATGCCATATTTGTTCATTCTGTTTATAATTGTACTGTCATTAACTTTAACATTTAACATCCCAGTTAAAGCCTGTAGAGTCTGAGAATATAGCTCTTAGGTTTTCTGCAATTTCTTTGAGCATTGCATAGTCTGACAAAGGGATAATTTTATGGGACATCCACTCCTGGGAAGATTAGCAAGTATCTTGCATGTTTTCCACTTGTGAATAATCTTTCTCATTGAGAATTGATGGACTTCAAATTGTTTGTTATTAGCTTTATAACCCTTCCCAGGTTGATGAGCAGTAACAATTGCTTCTCTGAGATCATTGCTAACATCGTTCGTCATCGGCATTGTGCTAACACACACCTGAATGCTTGAGACCAGTTTTATAGAGGCTGGTTTTAGAGAGGTGGTCACACTTGCTGATGAATAATTTATCAAGTAAATTTAATTAACAGCACCATGTGTTATTGTACATGATGTTGAGGTTGTATTTATCTAATTTAAAGACTTGTTATGGACCAAACGGTTTTCTTTTTATGTTCTAATAAAGAAAACCTTAAAATTGAACAAGTGTGTACCCGCTTTTCCTCATGACTGTAGGTAGTAGTAATTTTTGCTATTTGCAGTAATCGTGGAATATGGTTAGTCACTAAAGGGGTTGAGCCTGTACAAAACAGTTTAATCATTCAGGTGATGCTAGAGCAGTGTCACACTTACCTCTTACTTGCTAAAGCGCAGGCGCCTCTCTCCTGACTCTGGGCGCGTCTGCTCTTCCAAATTTTATCAGTTTCGTCCATCCTGTCGGCCAATCAGAAAATAGCCTCTTAACCTCTCTAGCGGTCTAATTCTGTTCAAATTTCTATGCAAAAAGCGGTACAATTTTTTGCATGGAAATTTATTTTTCCTTTAGGCTGTAATTCTGAGGCATAACTCACTGGTATTTATTAAATTTAATAATAAACTTTGAATAAACAAACACAAAAATCTGTTAAAAAAAATAAAATAAAAAATAAAAATTTAATTGTGTAATGTAACTGTATAGTAGCATATATAATATAATGATATATTATATGAATATTTCTTTGTATTGGACTCAATACAGCTATTTTGTATTGCATCCATTACAAAAATATTTGAATTTTCCGACGATCCTCCCACCCGCACCGACGCAATCACCGACGTCACTGGGAAACCCTGTTGATCTCGTCTCTGCACTTTGCGCCTGGAGATTGGAGGAGCAGGATGAGTCCCCAGGACCTGCGGGGACCAGCAGGATGCCGGGGGACAGTGATGGCGCAAGGTAAGTGGGTTTTTTTTATCATTAAAAGCGACCCTGAGTGTGACTCGGGATTACTGCTCTTTGCATGTAAAATCCACCCCGAGTCACACTCGGGATTATCGCTAGGGGGGTTAATCATCCCTGGCTATTTTGCCAGCTCAGACACAGCACTCAGCTTTCATGCAACGTGTCTCCACTAGTGTCTCTTTTAGTACCCCTAGCTCTGCTGAGCATTTCCTCTATTTAATTTAATTTACCTGGTATTTAATTCAATGCCTCCCCTGTCCAGCTCTTGTGTTAACTCCTTGTTGCTCAGTCTGTTGTTTTTCAGCCTATCCCCTTGTGCTGTTCCAGTGTTCCTGTTTGTGGATATTCCTGTTTCACCTGTGCTTCCTGTTGCTTCCAGTGTCTCCTGCGTTCCCTGTGTCTGTAGTGGCCCCCCAGGTCACCGGTCTCTTTTCCCTGGATCCCTGGTATTTGACCGTTGGCTTGTGACCTGACCTCTCGTGCTTGCTGCCTGCCTTGACTCCGGCCTTCCTTGACAATTCTTCCGCCTAGTGATTTGTACCGTGTATCTTCCTGCTCACCCTGGTGGGCCCAAGGACCGTAACCTGGAGGTAACCAGCAGCGCAACATCCTCACCACTAGAGGCTCTGGAGAAGAACTGGTTGCCCCTTAGACTCTGCGCCCTGGCCCTTCTCAGGGCTCTCACTACTTTTGTGAAACCCCCAAAAGGCTCCGTCAAGCGTGACAAGCAGTATTATTTTGTTAGAAATTATACTGTAAGAACTGTGTGATTTATTTTTTTGGGCACAATTGAACACCTAATAGTTAAGGAAATTAGTTTTGTTATTTTTATATACTCTCCACATCCATTCTAGTGTTCCTAATTTTAGAATCTCTGTAAGCTGGCATGTTTTAGTCACAAAAGATTCCTAATTAAAAAGCTGAGCAATAGCAGAAATGCTGGCATAAATAACTTTTATGACACAAAAAGCCTTTTGATTGGTGTGGATATAAAATGAAATGTGTAGAACACAATATAGCCTGGAGCAGACCTGCAGGCCGCCTCTGTTTAGATGAGTGATAAAAGCCCAGGGACATTAGGTAATTTCCCAAGTTGCTATCAAGGGTCAAGCCAGAAGAGACACAAAGCAATTGTACAGCTGACTACGTCCTTGACACACAATGATGAAGTGATATTTACCATGCTCAGGCTGTCTTGTCAATGTTCTTTGTAAATTCCCACTTGCTTGAGTGACATACTTGGCCTTTACAACTGGGAATGGTGGTTGCAGTTATCTTCTCGCTGTTAACCCCATCACATCTTGTATCATTTATTTTATATTGTGTGCTTTGTTTCCATTATTCTTTTTTTTGGACCCAAATCCCTGTACCCATTTCTCACCATAGTTCACTTTTAATAAAGTAAGGCAAAGTAACAGTTTGGCTTTATAGTACACTCAACATTTCCTACATTTACATTCCCTGCAGTCATCAGTTGCCCTGATCTGTTGTTAGAGTCTCGAGAAATACCCAGTACTTCCAGGTATGGGAATTATAAAACCCTTCTTCACAATAAGGAGCATGAGCAGCCAACCAGGAGGTCTAAGGCTGAATTCACTTAAAGCGTACCTAAACTCAACATTTTTACTTTACATAGAAGGGTAAAAAAAGGGTGGAACACCCCTTTAAGTCTTGTTCTCTGCAGAGATCAATGGGAGTGCAGAGCCCCCCGGGATACCTACGTCATACATCTGGAGAGGCTCTGGCTGCTTACAGAAGGGGCATCTTTTCCATCGAGGACAAAAAGATGCCAATCTCACGCATGCGCAGTAACGGTTCTCTTTTTTTTCCCCTTCACAGTGGCTACATCACCCGATCTCACACCTGCGCAGTGCAAGATTGGGTGATGTAGAAAGGAGACCAGAAGAGAAGATAGAAGATGGAGGAAGCTGGGACAAGGAGGAATTTCAGGATGACGTGGGACCAGATCGTGGGAAGGACTAGTGCCATCAAGGGTTCTGTGGGATTTAAGGCAAGTGTATTTTTTTAATTTTTAGTTTAGTTCTGCTTTAAAAAGTTAAAACATTGTAGACAGACAGGCTTACATGAGCAACATTCTATGTCTATTTTGCAGCAAAACTAACCTACTTGCAATCTGTTCTAGAATGTACATCATGCTGTGCTGCAGAGTGACAATGGAAATGCCTATATTGGCCTTGATAAAAAACATGAAAGGTAAAGCAGGGAATGAATAACACACAAAATCTAGATTCATAGATGTATATAGGTGCCACCCCTCTACTGGTTATACTTATTTCTCCTGTTGTCCTGTTTCCCTGAACCAAAAAAGTTAAAGAATCGATGTGGGACATTATGGGCCAAGGACATTGTGGGACAATATGGGACAAGCACTAGTCCTAGGCTGGTTTCTAGATGGTTACAGTTTATCATTAAATATACTTCATGCTTACTAAATCTGCTTTTTAAGTATTACCTGTTTACCAGTGGGTGTATCTATCAGGGCTGGGGAAGTTATTGGAATTTGCATTATGTAATACTTACTTTATTAGTAATTAAATAGGTAACTGGGGATACCAATATATTCTCCATTTCTTTCTTTTTTATTATACCTCACTTACATTTTCTATTTAGCCGATTAGCACTACTTAAAAAATAAAAGAAGATAAATGGACAAAAACAGAAGCTTTTCTTTTTACTATTGAAAATACAATATATCAAATGATAATATCAATGGGTAATATGTTATTTCCAAATCATGAGAATGTTTAAAAAGTCAGGTGGGTGGAAGATGTGTCTACCAGCAAGATCTCCTTAGTAGTATTCCTGGATCTCAATCTGTTTCATATAGTATTGCTCCTTGCTTTGCTCTCACGTTTTCTGCTATATTTTCTGTATTGTAAAAAGATATCCAACAGGATATTTGAGATCTCTCATTTCTTATAGGGCTGTCTTGGGTTTCAGATGCCCAGCAGAACTGGCTTTATTGGAAATATGATAAGTTGATAGAGATTAAATCAGTCATGTATTCGTCTAGTGTAACCAAAAGACAAAATAACTAATAGAGAATTAGACAACAACCTTGCATCCTCAGAACTCTTAACCTACACCTAAAACAGTTATCTGTCTTTCTGTGAAGTATGTACAAAGACTGCTATACACATACTAGATTTTCAACAGTCATCTGGTATATGTAGTTTAAGCAGATTCTCCCTGAATAAACAAACTGCAATGAAATATATTTTAAATAAAAATAGCCAGCTGTATATTTAAAATAACCAAAAAAGTAAAATATTCTTGAAAACACCGGTAAAGAATATTCCACATAGACATCTCTTTTCACGTCCTGCCTATAACCTTTTGTCTTTTATATTTAAAAGGGTGTAGATGATGTCAATCAACATGTCTACTGGATCAATGTGTTTTTTTATCCTGGTGTGTTGCTGGTTATGTTAAAATGTATGCTGGTTAACAATGTCACCTTCTAGTCACAATATCCTCAGGTCTGGCAAATGATGGTCTGACCAAATGACCCCAATAATCCCTAAAAAATGACCCCAATAATCCCTAATTGAATACCCACCTATTGACCAGCAGACATTTACTGACTTGTGGGTATTTTTTTATTCCCTTGGATAATCTCATCAACCCTTTAATATTGGGTCAATATTGGCATTATTGGTGAACCTTGTTTCAGGCTCTATATAGTAAAACTGTGATATTTCCTCACCTCTTAGATTGTAAGCTCTTTGGGAAAGGGTCCTCTCCTCCTGTGTCACTGTCTGTATCTGTCTGTCATTTGCAACCCCTATTTAATGTACAGCGCTGTGTATTATGTTGGTGCTATATAAATTCTGTTAATAATAGTAATAATAATAATAAAGTGGGGTGGCTGGTCTTTTCAAGTAATGCTTGGATCAATAGCAAAGGCCTTGCCCACATGGACTATAAACATTGTATATATATACACATGTTGGAATATATCATATATATATATATATATATATATATATATATTATGTTTATTTAAGAAAATGTCTGACTAGACCAACTGAATGTGAACAGTTGTACCTGCCGGTTTATTTATAAATGTATAAATCTCTTTAAAAAGAGATGTTGTAAGTATAGCATATTAGTGCAAATAGCAAAAAAAAAAGACAAGAAGCTTGTGTCCTAGGTGTTTTTGCCCTTTATTGCGTTGTTTTATGCTTAGTTCCAGCACGGAGATCCAGAAGGCAGGGACCAGAGGTGGAGTATAAAACGGGAGCAATAAATAAAGTGGTGTCCAAGGAGGGGAACGCTTTGCACAAATAAGAATGGGGCTTGAACGTGTTAGGATTCAGAAACCAGGGTTACGAACTCTGTAAAGAGATAAAAGTGTAAGAAAAATATATTTTAGACTGAGCTGAATTCAAAATATAAGAAATATTTTATGCATTATGTTTTTTAAAAGTACAATGATATTGGATTTATTGAATAAAATAGTAGAAAAGCATGCAGTGCCACCAGACCAATTAGAATTCATCATGTAATAGTCAAATTCACAAAAAAGAATTTGCTGCTAGGGCAAACTGCACTGGACAACGTTCAATGTTTACATTTTCCCCTTATGGTCTAACCCATGGATGCATATGAAAGTGAAAAAAAAACTCCTTAAATGTAAAGAAATGAATGATCAATTTCCCATAACTCTCTGCAATAGTAAATGGCTATCAAGGAGTAAGACAACAGTTAAAATGTGAGTTTTTCATTAAAAACTAAAATGGGTGTCATATAAAGAATATTTACATGAAAATGAATCCTTTACCAGCAAATGTCTTCTGAAAAGGATTGGTGAACTGCACTGTAATTAGTTGTAGTTACTTGATGACAACTATAGCACTTTACGTCAGTGGTCGCCAACCTTTTGGGACCTATGGAGCACTAAATGCACAGACTCCGGACCGCGCATGCACTGGGAGCCACGTGTCGCTCAAAGGGGAAGAAACTTCCCCCATAGTGACGTCATTGTGCCAGAACCCTGAGCCTGTGATGGGGAGAGTAGGTGGGTTTTGTCCAGAGACACAACCCACCCACCACCCTGAGCTTGCGATCTGTACGGGAGACATGGTCTGTGGCTCTGGCCGGTGCGCCCTCCCTGCCGGGTCCCTCTGACTCCGCACTGGCCAGAGCCGTGGATCACTAAAATTTTCTCCCGGACCACCGGTTGGCGACGGCTGCTTTTCGTAGCCGACCACCTCTGCACCTAAGACATACTGACATGGCCCCAATAGATCTCTTACAGCCTTAACAGCTATAATAAAGTTGTCTCACAGAATATAACATGTAAACATTAAAGCCCCTAGTAGATAATACTCCGGAATGTTGAATCTGGATCAGAGGTAAGGTTTCCATGCTTCAAGGGAGTCTTTACTTCTGTTCCCTTTATTGTTTCTGTACTGCTTTGTGGAATTCATGAATTAGGAGGTAAACTTCTTCTCAAATAATATTGATTTTAGAAACATTTCATAATATAAATGGAAAAACGGGTCCATAAATGTGATAGGCTGTAACATTAAGTAGCATCGTGTAACCTTGGCAAGCCTTTGCTGTCTATTCTATTCAGTGATAAAAGCTTTAGTTGCTATAATTGCTGGTCTTGCAAAAATATTAAGAGATTGAAAGTATATGTGATTGTTATGTTAAATACTGTAGTGCTGCATCGGGAATACTTTCTAGATGTCTTCTGCTGGGGCTTCATGGCTGGGTTAATCACATTTCTAATGATTGTTGATTGATTAAGGCATATGATCAACAAAGATACATTTCAGATAACCGTTGGAATTGAAATCTAAAAAGTGATTTGAAATCCATCAGAGGGAACCTATTACAGACTAATGCTAAAAAATGTTCTCCTGCTGGATTTGTAATTGGTTATTGCTTTACTATTCCATTCCGGTGAGGATTTTGAACAGAAGTTTCTGTTGTGTCTTTGTTACAATAGGATGTTGACTACTCATCACGTGTGGCATTTAGTAATTGTGCCGATCAAATTACTAATTTTAATCTTTGAAGTAAAGCTGCCACAATCTGGGCAATATTAGAGTCATCATGTATTGGAAAAATTCATAACATGAGGTAGCCTTTAGGGAAAATGGCACATTGAATCAACCCAGATAATCAACAAACTGATTAAATTAGCTGAAAATCGTGAACTTTTCTGTGAAAATAAAGCTTGAATATCCTTTTTTATCCTATTATGAGTCCATTACTGAGATGGGCAGCCTCACTAGCCAAGGCAGAGACCAGGAAGTGCTAGTAAGTCCACTTTTCACCAAAATCTTTTCAAAAGGCCAATATTTGCATTTGATTTCAGTTGCCTATATCTTTGGATATTTACCCTTGGCTGTTTATTTTTTTTTTAACCAGAAATGTATTTATTAGATTTACTTTTTGCATCTAATTTGTTTTTTAAAGCTGATTTCATGACTGGGAATAGCTGCCTCTGCCTCTACATTTCCCTGCATGTGACTGGGTATTCTTTGCAATGTAAATTATCACCACATTTACTAAGCTAAGCTAAAAACTCGCCTTTGAAAGTTAGCAACCAAGTCTTTTACTACATCTGCACCAATGCCCCTACTACCCTCATCACTGATCATTTACAGGACACAGGTGGGAGGAAGGTGGGACACAGATTAGATATAAAGATTGAAAAGTCAAAAGTAAGCTAAAGATAGACAACTTTTAAAAGCGCATTTGTCACTTTGCTAAAAAAGAATTCAAATATTGCATGGTAATAAAATACACTGAATACTTACCTCTCTGGAGGGAAGCTAGCTGAAACTCCTAACATTTACCATTACTAGGAGTACTGAGTACCTGCATCCCCTGCTTTGGTTACTCCTACATCCCAAATGAATCCTATAGCAACATAGTGTATAATAGGAGGAACCATTGCATGCAGAAGGGGACAGAGGCTGTAATGCTTTATAATAGCAGATTTTGCACACAATTAATTTGCACAAATTTAAACAAGGCACATTCTAATAACAATTTGGTATATTTAGCACTCTGGCCTTTGCAGCGCTGGGTCTCGGGTTCGGATCTCGGCCAGGACACTATCTGCATGGAGTTTGCAGGTTCTCCCTGTGTCTGTGTGGGTTTCCTCCGGGTACTCCGGTTTCCTCCCACATCCCAAAAACATGCAGTGAGGTTAATTGGCTTCCCCTCAAATTTGACCTTAGACTACATTAATGACATATGATTATGGTAGGGACATTAGATTATGAGCTCCTTTGAGGGACAGTTAGTGACACGATTATCGACTTTGTACAGCGCTGCATAATATGATGGCGCTATAAAAATATTGTGAAATAATAATAATTTGATAAATGTATACAATTTGTATCTAGAAGCAAAATGGTGGACAGAATACTTATTTTAGAGGCCAATGTGCTTGTAGGCTCACTACAGATCATTTCCTCTCATCTCCTCGAACCTCAGAATTAAGTCAGGGGGAAGGTCAGTCAATAGATTCCAGACTACATTTACCAGGATTAATCAGATGTGACTGTGTGACACCCAAAGTATAAAAACCATTGATGTCAGACCACATCTCCCAGCATCCCTGCATTACAGTGATAAATGTTGTCTAGAGTCGGGAGGTGGGAGTTGTAGTTATGAGAATTTGGTGGTGAACAACTGTCTGACCTCAGTATGTTGATAGAGAGCTAAAAAGTGTGGGAGGTCCTGGCTGTGTGGGTACAAGCATACCCAAACAGTACAACATAGGGTTCATGGATTTGTAAAGTTCATCTTCCCTGCCTGACCCTGTGAAGCTTTCTAATGTCTTCACATTTCGGCATTACAATTCAGCACCTAGAATTATGGATTCATTTGCATAAAAATGTTGATGCCCAGAAATAAACAGAACAGAACTTCGTAGAAGTATAGAAAAGTTTCAGGAATGGGATTCTATATCACTAGTCATTATATGTGTATCTTAGTGTGTATAATAATCCATCCAATATTTATAAACAATGAAATATACCATCAATGCCGATTTTGCCATCTCCATCTTTGTCACCGGCAGCGAGCAGGGCTGTGGTTTCTTTGTCAGACAGATTTCTGCCTTCTGGGGTGAAGCCTTTCAAAATGAGACTGTAGAATAGAAGAAGAGATAAAAGATGTTAAAAGGCTCATGGTAAATGACGCAGCACCTAGATCATTTGGTTCAACATGGAATCCAAGCAATCACCATCTTTAGTTAAATAAGTCAACCATAACAGCCTCAAAATGTCACTCTTCACTCTTTTTCAGACCTTATGTTGACCGCAACAGTCTGCCGCAGGCTCAACTGCTCTTCTACCTAAATGGGAGCAGTTGAAAGCCATTTTGTGTATATCGTTGCAGGTGGTTGTAGTCACAGTGTGGTTTGGGGTGGATTACAGCTGTGGTTGCTAAACCTCCATGTTGCTTATAGCTAGCAAGCCGCTTCTATTGACTTGAATGTAACCGCCTTAAGCCGTAGTATATAAAGCAGTTGGAACGAGGTTAAAAGCTGTTGCGGTTGCATCAATTTATATATCACAACTTCCTGAAAAAATTGAACCGTGGTAAATCACAACTGAACTTTATGGCATGACACAAAGTGCAGTTGAGGTTGAACAACAACCACAGGTTAAAACGGCACAGTATTAAAGAGAGACGGCTGGGAACAGCTAACTGTGTGGTTTTCATGTTTTCAACCACAAGTTTTATATATGCCAAAGTCTTAAGATCCTCTACTTCAAAAAGAGAAGATGATTCTATAAAATACTAATGAACTCTATGAACAACTTTTAAAATTTTCTCCAGATGTGAGGGGAGAATCTGCAAGGGGACATAAGTAGAAATAAAAATCTGATGCGTCTTTTACTATTTTCCTACTTTACTAAATTTTATGATTCTATTTATGTGTTTACTAACAGTACAGACCAGACATGAGTTGGCTAATTATATACTTTAAAAATAATTACATTGCCAAGTCAAAATATTGTGACGGAGCCCCATATATTACTCCATTAGTTGGTACTTAAATTATGTAGTTTCGATTGTAAAATCAGATTGCAACGTTTATGGCCAGCTTTGTACAGTGAGATTTTGAATCTAGGGTTCCTGAGAGATATAAAGAGGCCCATGAGTAAAAATCACACATCTAAAGTACCATAGAGTCGCCCATGGGTGCTTTAACTTACTGGAGTCCCGCACTAACTAAAAATGTTATATTAGTTATTACACCATGGTTTGCAAAATATACCGGTAATATTTTTTATGTTGTAAAATATGGATGTTTGTTTTGCAGAAACCTTTTCAGTTCTGATGAGTAGCAGTCTATAGTATACTTGGGATTACATGGCAATTCAAAGCTTTATTATTTTGTAATAGGTTTTTATTTATGTACCGCACAGTAGGACATTTGAGTAATGTTTTCATTTACTATTTGCAGCTTTGACATTTACTTCTATATTGCAAGCAAGCATCTCATAATGAGCATTGTGCAAAACTTGAATATGAAAGCTGATTGTTGCACAAGGGTTTATAAAGGCATCCCAGTACACACAAATTGTCCTATGCAGGTTGTTAAATTGCCTGCAAATATTGGATAATTCTATGTTCTGTTTCATTCTTATTCATAGAGTCCTTGGGGCCACATTATACAACATTTTTGATGGTATCTGCATGCAAGTCAAGCTTTATGGAAGTGGAAACATTTTGCTGGCTGGTGTTTTCTATAAAAAGAATGCATTCTACATAAACTTATGGCTGTGTGCATACCTGATCATATATCACAAGTGTACCCATTAACTTACCAAAGCTCCTCCTGCTCAATGAAACCACTCTGGTCCTTGTCCAAAATGTGGAAAACTTTTTTCATGTCATCTTTGCTTTTGGCTTTGAGACCACACATCACAAAGAATTGCTTGTGGTTAAATGAGTCAGCAGCTAGGAAACATTGGAAAAGATAGGAGGATTAAAAAATAAAGGCACCATTATATTGCAAAGTTTACAGTTTGATGTATTGCTAAAGCAGCCACTGACTGAGCAGAAAAACCTGCCAGCAGCTAAAGAGCAAGACTCTCTGGGACTGATATATTAAAGCCAGGTTTGCTGGATCATCCAGGTTCTCCCATGATAGCCTATCTTCTCTAGTCTTGGAGAGCTATCATAATTCAGGCCTTCTGTGTGGAAGCAGTGATTTCTCTGAAGAGGTGTGGAAGCAGTGATTTCTCCGAAGAGGTCTGACACACCCTATGCAGAGTCAGGGCTAGAGCTCTCCAATCAAAAGGGAACATGAGATTTGTTAATTGCAGAGCTATAGGTCTGTATTTTAGGCAGAGGGTGTTTTAGGTCAATGCAGAGAAACCACTTTTTCTACAGCATGCTGGCAGGAACAGGTGTTTGCTATATTCAGGCTGTTGCTACTTTCTAAGAAAAGTGAACTGTTAGATTTGCACATCTTTTGTTTGCTGATACTGGATGTCCATCAGCCAGGAAATAATAATTATTATTATTATTATTAATAATAAACAGGACTTATATAGCGCCAACATATTACTCAGCGCTATACATTAAATAGGGATGTCTGAATGGCTGAAACATTGAATGGTATAAACTGACTATGTGCATAGTAAGCAATTTCAGTAGAGGAGAGTAGCATGTACAACTGGAGGGAAATCAGCAAGGGGTTTTTATTTTGGGGTAGCTAGGGAGATGTGTACTCTAGTAGTTTTAATATTCTGATAATTAAAGAGATGGGAAGCCCTTAATGGTTTTTATATGGGTATTTGGGGAGGCAGGTGACTCCACAATGGTTTTGAATTGGAGGAGAATGGAGAGACCTCTTTATAGTTTTGGGGAATTGAAGAAGATGGGTGATTTTGATACATTTGATAAGGTGTACTATCATACATAGTTATTCTTTGTGGAAGAGGTATTCCTTTTATAATGTCAGTTACAAAAACAACATTAGGAACGCTGCAAAGATCTAACCAGCTGAATCCATGAGACATATAAACCGAGTTGATGATGCAACATAAACCTGTAACATTTTTCAAATAACCCTTTAAAACTTTGCATATTTCTACTGCACATGCATTGCTTGGCAGGACTGTGACTTGTAAAGATCTGTGTTTGAACACTTTCTAAAAATAAGATATTTCTTTAAATGTCCTGCTCTACATTGGAGAAGGACGATCTCTTTTAAATATATGACACAATTTACAGCCTATCATTATCCGAGCGGGATGATCTCCAGCATCATTTCATCTTTAATTGCTTTCAGGGAACAATGAAGATTTGTGTCCCTTAGGCAGCAATTCTCTGATATAAAGATGTTAATCAGATGTTCCTTTAAAGTGAACGCACTCTAATGACTTTCTTTGCGGATTTATACCAATGTAACCAGTTGTGAAGGACGGATGGAGAGATCTTAGCAATAGAAGAAGGCAGTTGGGTGGAGAGGGGGCTAAGATGCAGAAGTCAGCAGGAAGAAGCATGCAGCAGAGATAAGTTACCAGGCAATTGTATGGATGGGAGGGGATCTTGGGAACGGAGATCTGCAGTTAGGACATCACAAGGATGGCGAGGATCACTCAAGGACTCTCGTTCTTCAAAAGATGAGCTTTGCTGAGTGGAAACCTTACCTTTTCTTTCTAAAATACTTTGATGTTTGCAAGTTGTAAATGATTTCCAGGGACACTACCAGGTTTGAAAGATATATTCTTAAATAGATACTCATTACCTGCCATAAGTCACTTCTTTTTCCATATGTAAAATTGAAATCTACACCTTGTGTTAAAACATTTTAAGTAAAAAAACCAAAAAAGTCATCCATTTTCCAATCATAATATGGTAAAGATTTAAGACAAAATATTGACTTTGATTTTGGTATGTCTAACCAAGTCCTTTAAGTGTCCTTGAGGCTGCTTTTGTATCATCTGCAAGGTCATTGATGTTAAAAAATATAAACTTAAAGGATTGTAACCCCACAAAAAATGTGTAAGCATCAGCATGAGTACAAGGAGTTCATTAACTTTTCTGTACTGCAATGATAAGTGTAACATTCACATCTGAATTCATGCAATTCTGCAAAGGATGGAATAATTGACAAAAAAGCTTTAAAGTCACTCAAGCATGCACACAGCTTAACTTTTCTTACCTGCAAAGGCTGCCACAGCCTTTGAGATGTCAGCGGCAGCGAGCACATCAGTCATATGCATTGCGGCTCTGTATCTGCAAGAGAATGGGACAGACTGAGAGGCAGAGTATGTTCTGCTGGACTCATCATTTTTATGGGGCAGCTAACCTGACTGCGGTTGCTTGCAGGCACGCAACCTCCCATGATAGTTTAGTTGGGGAGGGGAGTTTCGGCAGGGAGTGAAACCGCTTGGCTAAAAGCCATGGGGCACTGTGCCAGGCACCTGAGCATTTGGCAAAGTCACTGTATCCTCTGTGCTTGGGACAATATCAGTTTAGTTAGTGTTATATCAATGATGTTATAAGGTATTTCCCCCAAATATATGCCAATATACTTTATTACCAGTTGTAAGGATGTGCAAGGGTTAAATATGATTTAATTCTCCTATCACTTTGCTAGGAAGCGTTGTATGCTTTTAGCATAAATCATTTTCTTTCTGCATTACATAAAAGCACAGCAGAGAATTCTGTTTTCATTGATTAGTCTTTCTTATTGCTTAGTTTTGCTGCAAAGCTGGTTAGGACAGAGCCAGACTAAGACCAATCGAGGCCTTAGGCAAGTAACCAGCTTTGGGAGCTCTCCACCCAAGCCACCTTCTCTATGTGTATCGTGTTCACATTAACATGTTAAATAACCTGATAAACTGGTATTTAAGAGAGTACCCCCTATGGTGTATTAATTCACTATGCCACATTCCAAACAATGTATAGCAAGAAAAATAAATTTATGGATTTTGAGAGACAATATTAAATGTATTAAATTGCTAAACTTTAATAAATACAATATACTAAAACCAGTTTAATAAAAAAATGAATCCAAATTTGAGATGCACAAAAACCTCCCTATTTATCAAAACTGCAAAAACTTGGAGGCCCATATCAGGTATACATATTTAGTGATACACTATGAATCCAAATATACATGGATCATAAAGTGGGTCCTCCAAGAAATCAAAGAACAAAATAGATTCTTTTTCTACGCGTTTCGCAGATTCAAGTTCACTTCATCAGGAAAAGTGAAGGTAAGTAATATTGTGTATATCGCAAAGATTCACCACCCAGGGTGTTGACCCTGCACAGCAGAGTTCTTGGCCAGAACAGAAGATTACATCCCAAATATCACAACTTACATAAAGAATTCAATATGGAGTGGCTTCATATCAAGCTAAATCACTGCATCCACAGCATCCATTGCAGGAAAATGCCAGCACCATATATAAGAAGCTGTGCATCACACAGTACACAAACTGCTCCTCCTCAATGTGTTTCCGCTTTTCTGCCTTGCCACAGTGCAGGGTCAACAGCCCGGGTGATTACCCTCCAAACAGCACTTCACCAGTGTAAATTCAGCAGGTTTACAGTATAGACTACTACTGCCCTGATAGTATATTGTCCTTCCTTCATCTTGGCAATACCACCAAAGCAAAGACACTCACTTTTGGCTGTCCAGTAATTTGGTCCTTTCACAATGAAGAGGTGCAATGATGTCAGTGCAAGAGGGGCATTGGGGATCCGCGGGTGCTTGCTGATGCACAAAGGGAATTATACTGTCAAGGAACCAGGGCGGTGCATTTTGGTGAATATCTAGCTAAATACGGTAAAGTATACTATTAACAAATGTGGTGTGCTAGAAAGGTGAGGGAGGGGTTGGGTGCTAGATTTTGCCTGATGAGAGGCTTTTAGTCTTGATGCCACAGTGGGCTTTCCTTATTGAAGAGTAAGAGTAAATAAATATCAAAATGCTTTGGATATCAATCTAGAGGAGTAGACAAATGGTGTTTGCATAATGGCTATCCAGGGAAAAGCCCAGGATTGATGAAACAGAAATCTAATTATTTTGGAAGGGTGAGACAGGGACATTAAGGCTTAGGAGTAAAAAGTCTACATGATGCTGGATGTCTTCCAGCTAGAAAATGAGGAACATTAGGAGAACCTTGTATTGTGCAGAGAAATCAGAGTAAGCAATTTCAGTACAGGAAAGCAGCCTGTACAACTGTAAAGAATAAATGGGAGGCTGCAGTTCAGTTGTAATATTTATTACGTTTTCCAAACATACAGCTATGTCACAGAAAAATGAATGGTAATTATGTAGTTAGTGGTAATGATAGTTAATGTACACTAGCATAAGTAATTGCTAATAATTATTTACTGAGGCCACATAGATCCTTTTAAATCCTGTTGCTGCTCAAAGGAAGATCTTTCCAAAAGGATTTTTCTCCTAAAGGGAACTTGCTGACTTTGCAAGACACTTGGTGTTCTTCACCTGTCCGGTAATTGTATCCTGTCTACCCCTCCCCTATTCAGTGCTGGTATCAATTATTCTTTTTGGCACAAGAAACTGTCATCTGGGACGTGGGCAGTATATTTATGGAGCGTTAGCAGCAGTATAGACCCATAGCTTGTTCCATCATACATCATACATTTTTTTTATCTCTAGTCTCTAGAAATTGAATAGCCTGCTGTATATCCTCCTAGAATTAACAAGTAACTTCTATCTAGCACTGAAAACTAAATGTGCAAGTTGCTTTATACAATCATTCCTCCTCTCTTCATAGGACAGAACAGGCTGTTGTAATGAACCAGCTTGTTTGTACAGCTCTTGTTACAAAAAAAAGGGAGGGAAAGCTTTTTGTTATATGTTTTCCCCTGTTATGGACTTCATGTGATACGGTTGAAGCCACCTCTAGTAGGTTATACAATAAAGAAGAAGATAAGGTTAAAGAAAAGAGGTTTGCTGCTTGTATATTTGTAGAAAACATTCATACACAATACAAGTACAGATTGAACATTTGTACAAAAACACGTTACAATACTCACAGGGTTCAGGTATATTTTACATATACATACATTGAATCAATATTCATATAAGGCAAAGTAAGGATAACTGCATATAGTCGTACGATATCTGACGCGTTTCGCCACATAGAGCTTCCTCAGGAATAGAATATTGTACGGGTGTAGCGGTCTAAACACATATATTCCAAGAATCAATATACATATAAAAGATAATCAAGATACTATTTACTATTTAAAAGATAATTTAATTAATTCATTAAATAGTATCTTGATTATCTTTTATATGTATATTGACTCTTGGAATTCATGTGTCTTGGAAATCATGATGGCCATAGGTAGGAGTGCCTGAGAACCAAGCATAATAATCT
Source organism: Pyxicephalus adspersus (assembly GCF_032062135.1). Lineage (NCBI taxonomy): Eukaryota > Metazoa > Chordata > Amphibia > Anura > Pyxicephalidae > Pyxicephalus > Pyxicephalus adspersus. The sequence continues at coordinate 69,684,884 of NC_092865.1, read as the reverse complement.
TGCTTTTAAAGTTGTGGAGAGAAGATGGGGCAGCATGGTGGCTCAGTGGTTAGCACTCTGGCCCTTGCAGCGTTAGGTCCCAGGTTTGCTTTTTTTTGCCAGGGCAATATCTGCATGGAGTTTGCAGGTTCCCCCCGTGTTTGCATGGGTTTCCTCTGGGTACTTGGGTTTCCTCCCACATTCCAAAAACATGTAGATAGGGTAATTGGCTTTCCCTAAAATTGTCCTTAGACTGGGGTAATGACATATGACTATGGTAGGGACATTAGATTGTGTGTCCCATTAAAGGACAGTTTGTAACATGACAGTGGACCACGTAAAGCACTGCGTAATATGTCAGTGCTATAAAAATACAATAAGTTCAATATGTCATCCTAGTTACTCATATGGCAAATGTCCAATCTCTCACTAATTCTAGCAGTATTGACACCAAGAAACTATAGGCAACTGTGCCTTACAAACTATTCCTGCACAAGGCAGGCAGAACAGTCTCCTGGATCAAAGTATTGCTGTATTATCCATATTAATATTTGGCTATTAACTAGGAGTACCTTTAATTGTAAAATAAAATCACTACAATTTTTCAAAAAGGTTTTGTAATCACTGCATCATTTAGTATTCAGTCAACAGCTTAAGGCAAATATTTATTGAGAAGATAAGAATCACTAATGTTTATATAATATAATTATAATGTTTATCACAAAAGTTATTGTTTCATAATTAATCAATTCAAAGCAGTCCCTCCCTGACATGTTTCACCCTACAGGACCTATACATTCATCTCTCCTTTTCACCTTCTTTGCATGTCACACTTAACTCTTCTTCTCTAAAGCACAGACGTTTCTCTCCTGCGCACATGGGCAGTTCTGGCGCTTGGCGTGCCTCGGTTTCTAAGATTTATCAATTCCGTGCAATCCGCTGGCCAATCAGAACCAGCCCTGGCTCTTTAGCTAGCTCATACATTGCACTAAGTGGACCAAGTCTCACCAGTGCTGAGAATCTAGCGCTGTGTTCTAGTGCCTGTACACCTGTTGCCTAATTCAGTGTTACCTCTGTCCAGCTCCTGTGTTAACCCCTTGTTGTCCAGTCTGTTGGTTCCCAGCCAACTTCTCTGTGCTGTTCCAGTGTTCCTGTCTGTGTGTGGATATTCCTGTGTCACCTGTGCCTCCTGTTGCTTCCAGTGTCTCCTGTGTTCCCTGTGTCCGGGGTGGCCTTTGTGTCACTGGTGTCTGTCCCCTGGATCCCTGGCAATTGACCCCTAGCTTGTGACCTGACCTTGCTTGCTGCCTGTCTGGACCCCAGCTTTCCTCGACTATCCTTCTGCTTTGTGATTTGGTACCTTGGTGTGCTCAAGAACCACAGCCTGGCAGTAACCAGCGGCGCAACATCCTCACCACTAGAGGCTCTGGAGAAGACCTGGTTACAGCTTAGACTCTGTGCCTTGGCCCTTATCAGGGCTCACACCACCTCCGTGCAAGCCGCAGTGCCCCCTAGTGGTCTTGTCTTTCCCTGTGCGACATTGCATTTTTTAGTGCTGGGTACTTCTGGGTATAAAGGACATTCTGAGTATAAGTGTCCCAAAACCCTGTGTAAGTTCTTATTCTGGTGACTACTATGTGGTATCCCCGTCACTCTCAGGGGGTGGCAGGTTAGTGAAAGAAAGGATATATTATGTTGGATAGCCACAAATTATAGTAAAATGGTGGGTGAGCAAAAATATTTCAGTTTAGTAGAAACATGTTGATTCAAAATCCTATATCTGCAAAATTATAAGACTGACCCTGTGTGTATTAAAGTAGAATTGCAGCCTTCCATTAAAAAGTGCAAAGCTGAGCCTGCTAGTAAAGCCTACCTCATACCAAATAACCCAATACTACTTGTGTTGCTGTCCAGGAAATTTACGTTCCTTTTTCAGAGATACAACAGGAATTAGAAGAAATATAACCAAAGTAAAGCAAAGTCATTTCTAGACATGTCATTAAATAGTTGTCCCATTGGGAGACTTCCCTATCCGTCATGTTTCACTGACAGCTGCAAAGTTTTACATTTTCCCAAACTATCCCAATAGAATGGAATAGAAGTTTAGTTTCTACAGTGGGGACACCAATAGCAAGACCAAACATGACTGAGATACTAAAACATCCATGCCCCTATGGTATTGACTGTAGACGCACTTTACATGTACTACTTTCTAGGGTTTTGGCGATTTAAAACACTATCCAGACCCAAATGTAATTCATTGTTGGAGGAAAAGTAACTGCATAAAACCATAGCTGGAATTCTAACGTTGTTCAGGGTTGTACTGAGAATAAGTTTGTACATTTTCCCCAGTTTTAAAATTTAGAACATTTGTTACCTTCTGATCCTACATCCCATATGTAAAAACATAGGGACTGGCACCAATTTGTGAATTACAGCATCAGGACTGCTTTGCAAAAACAGTACCCAATAATTTTAGGCAGTTTTTTTCTGATCAAGCTAAAAAAAAAATCAACACCAACTGGAATCATGTTTCAATAGTGATTTAATTACATAACTATTCAAACCATGCATAAATGTTTGCCCTTTAACATCAGAGCTAGGATAAAAGGATCATGGGAAACATAGGCTGTAACTAATTCATTAGTACACCCTACACCTGTGACATTTTATTAAGTGTTAATGTCACAGTGTTAATGTGGAGAGCCCTATCCCTGGAACGTGCGGCTCCTACTGAAATGGAATGTCCACATGAAAGCATTACACTATGCAATAGCTTTGCGATAAATACCATGGTTGCTAATCCAGAAGAATTTTTAGTTCTGTGCTCCTTCTATAGACTGCGTTTTCAGACACAAATACTATTCATCATTCAGCAGACCTTAGAATTTGCTCTCAACCACTTCAGCACTAGCATAGTAATGATGAGTTCTGAAATAATTCCAAGGGCAACCATAGACCTAGAGACGAAACCAATAGAAGTGTCTTTAAAATATGATAAGCTGGTTGCAGAATTGGTTGAGTCAAGGTGGCCAAAATCAATATCTTGCCTGGGGGGGTGGGGGGCTGGGGTACTGGACTTCTATATTTATGATGCAGCCTCTCACCTGGTAAAAGTGGTAAATTGGACCCGCTAAACAATGGTTTAGATTGGAACAATTGGCTGACATAATAGATCACTTTCCACCCTCCAGAATCACTCCACAATAGGCCCCATGTGGAAAGTACGCTGGAAGGTATTATCCCTTCGGAATATTTCACCTTCCCCATCCCCACTTTATGTAATATTGGGCAACCCCTTGCATGCTTCGGGTTGGGAATATTCTCACTTTTTAGGCAGAAATGAGTGGCTCCAGATCAGGGATCTTGCTCTTGGGAACCCTGAGATTAGAGATTTTGGGGGGTTTGGATTTTGGAGAGCAAGACAGCTGTCACACTTTTTGCCTGGCAACTGCCCCCCTTCAAATCCATTCTCTCACTTTGGGAGGAGCAGCTGGGTATCTCCGAGGAGGCACCCGCCATCCCATGGAGGATAATCTGGCTGATCCACCACTCCTCCATCAGCAGCAGATATCAGGAGTTTAATTTTTAAAATCATACCTAGGTGGTATCACACCCTACTGTCACGGTCCCTTCCGTGACGGAAGTTTGAGGATCTGTCAGACAAGCTGCATGTGAGATTATCTGACAGTCTCTTTGTTTTTACTTGTTTCTGTGTTGTTGTTTGTAATGAGCACACCTCTTGTATCAGGTGCAGCTGGTGGTCATTACTGCTCCTCCATTTAGTCTGGCCTTACACTTCATGCTGTGCAGTTGGTATTCACTGCTGGGTTGTGAATAGCTGGAGTGGTGAGCCATCCTGTGTTCCTGTTGATATCTGCTATAAGATAAGTTGCTTTACTTTTGGTGTATTGTGGTGATTTAGTTGTTTACTAGGCCTCAGGGAGACTTCATAGGGGAAGGAACCAGCAGTCTCAAGCCAGACACTACTGCCAGGGTTATACAGGGCTATACAGGGCCTAGGTTCCGGTGTATGAGCATTCCCACCATCAGGGGATGCTCATATGGTTAGGAGTTAAGGGCTAGATTAGGGTGTCTGCAAGGGGTGACCATTCCCTTTTCCCTAGTCATTTGTGGCCTAGTAGTTTATACACCTTTCTGTTACCCTCCCCTCCCTGTTATACGTGACACCTACTCACTTCCATCAAATGTTCCTGGCTGTGTCTGACCGCTGTTGGAGATGTGGTGAAGAGGAGGAATCCATGTTACAAATATTTTGGTCTTTCTCGATCTCTGGGTCCTTCTGGTCTGTTGTGGGAGACTACTCAAAAGTTCTCAGACTATACAATCCCAAATGATCGGGCCTTTGTTCTACTTCATTATAGCTCTCTGTCCCTCCGGTTCCAAAAGAACTTGGTAGTGAAACATCTGCATCTACATGCCCTTCTGTAGCTCCATGGTTCTGTAATCTCACTTCTAGTATCCATGAATCATCAATCCTACCTGGTTTTATTGAAAAGAATTCATAGATACCCCTGAATATAAGACATATCTGACCACTTAGGTATGCCATACTCTTTTGCAGGTGGATTTAGATACTTGCCTTGACTAAATGCTTGCTTGATGCCCCGTACAATATTAATATTAAGTATAATAATTCTTGTTCAATATTTGTTCATAAAAATGTCTTTCTGTTTGTTCCTTATCCACATCAATGTATAAATAAAGAATGTTATAAAAAAAAATTATAAACAGGTTTAGCATATTAGAGGGCCTGAGACAAACATGAAAAACCTGACGAATTTGTTTTAAAGCCCCCTTCTCTATTTAGAACATACTGTTATCCCCTTCTGCCAAAATACTTTTTTCGTTTTTACCTTTGCAAGTTTTAATGGCTACTTACTTATACAACATGGCTAGACCCCCCATGCATGCACACACACACCCACGCCTAGTATATAGTATAACAGGTGGCCTCTTTGACCGATATGGTCGTAAGAAAGTGAGAGCACCTGTAACGGGATAGGTCAAGATCTACACCTAATTTTAGCTGTCTGTGTCTACTAAATTTTTTGACAAACAGTTTTTATTATCTCATTCTATTTTGAGTCTAGCAGTTTGCATTATCTTTTATGATCGTTTCCAGCGACACTAGAATGAACGAACACAGAGCTGTTCAGTTCTATGTAAAGGAGAAGGTGGAGTCCTAACCCATAAGACATGACACCGGTTGTCCACCTGGCACACGGCTAATCACCATTAGGGGATCAATGCAAATGCGTTATATTTTGGTCCGAGACAATCACGGTTGCCAATTATCTAGCATGTGTTTGTAGCTTTAGTTTGAAATGTCCTGTTTTGTGACAGGTTTACTTTATGAAAGATTTTTTGACTACTGTATCACCTACAACAAGAAGCTAGCTTAACGAGTCTGCAATATTCCTATAAATTAAATGTTCATATATTATTCTTGCGTTTTTACTATAACTATATATTTTTCTAAGCTTTGCTGTTAGTTGCCTGCTTTACTTATTCCACTTACTTTGCATCTTAGCCTTGTTCTTTCTTTTGCAGCTGCTTCTTAATTACATCAAATCACTCACATAGATTTGTATGTCACATTATTTGCTAGCTCCAGGGTTTGTATCTGTTAAAGCATTTGGCGGGAGCGAGTACTGAAATACCATGTGCAATATGACAATCATCAATTCTATAGATGAATAGGTCTCTCTGACAGTTATAGCCCTTTAGCAGCTGTCTATCTTTCAATTGCAGTCCCCTTGTGGGCCAATGCACTTCTATGCTGTGTTTATTGTACTGTGCTACGCATACTTAAATGGATTCTGTTACCAAGGATAAAACTAATGGACAAATAGAAGTTTACATGATAAAGTAGCTTCCTTTTTCCATTTTGTCACTCTGTGGTTTATTGTTATAGGGCGATACTAATGCAATTCTAAAACTTTGTGATACTAATCTGTGTGTAGTGTGTGGTGGTTTGTGAATGATTTCCAGTCCTTGGCTCTTGTGTGACCAGTGACATGTTTCAGCCTCTGGAATGTAGTCAGTAGGTGCAGGAGGGAGGAAGGCATCCCTAGGGCCCTAGTACAGGGGTAAATGAGATCTTCTTAAATTCAAAGCAGGCCTGAAATTCAGTCGTAGCAGAAAGAAAACAATCCAGCTATTTCTTACAATAAGTATTTATAAATTACTTTATACAACAGAACTTAAAAATAGCCCAGAAGCCCAAAATACATATTTTTTGTTATTATGTAGATGTACTGCATCACTCAAAACCTCAATTATAATTGTGAATAAATTTAAATATTATTCACAATTTGTATTGGAGACATCTCTGGTAATCCAATGTGTCAACCCTTCTACATGCTAAAATGCAGACCTCATATCAATAAAACAAAATGCTTCTTGTACTTTTACTTATACCTTGTTCTTGTATTTTTACCTACTTATTGCGGCACTCATTTCTAGAACTACAATTTTCCAAGCCATGGCAGACTAAAAGCCACTTGCTGGGCCTGACATCACTTCCATCTTCCACTGCCTTACCTTACTTCTGTTTTTGTTAGTATAGTGGTCAGTGAGGCGGAGGGCCAATGGGGGCCAACCGAAGACGTATTTCCATAGTTTGCCTAAATATTTTATGAGCTTGAAGATGCCCAATGGAACAGCTCAATTGTACTTGGTAGATGTCAATTTTGCAAAAAGCCCATACTCATGGCCATTTTTATTAACGTGAATTCTCAAGAAAGATCCTTGATTAGACTTTAAGTGTAGTAACAGTAGGACAACTTAACATCATAGTGTTTTTAGTAAACAATTTTGATAACCCTTGATGACTTAAGTACCAACTAATAACTTTATCTTTGTTATGTAATATTTTTCTCAAGGATTATTTTTTAAATTTATGTTGTTACCCTTCATGTTCTTTTGCTGTGGGTAAAAATAAATCTGTTTGGAGGCATACTTTTACTACCATCTGCCAAGGTCTCTGGTGCCAGAGATGGCATAGTGCTGAAATCATTTAGGGCACGGTGTGATTGAATCCTCATGCTGACGAGGCAGACATCACTGTTCATGCACATCAGAGGCTTCTGCAAAGCTTCATTTAAACATCGTCTGTGACAACTCTTCATAAGGAAGGATGTGTTTATGTCTTGGGTGGGGGAATGCATCCATAGCCCCTTACCTTTACTTGGATTCACCTATAGATTACCTATACACCCTCACCCTGTCCACCAGCTGATACCTGGCATATATGGGAACAATCAGCCAGGTGGTTAGGATAGCTTACCTTTCCCTATTACTATTGTTCACCCCTGGGAGAAATAACACTAGCAGTGTCTTTCATCATCATTCATCTCCTCCTCCTGCTCTGTAATATGTGAATGTGTAAGCCCTATCTGTTGGTCCTGACTACTCTTTTGGTCATCCATTGCTGTATTGGTAAATACAGCATTTTTAGGCTTAGGAACAGGTGTGCAGCTCTGCTCAGGCCTTCATAAATATTCTTCCTCCTCTGGCAGGATTTGGCTATCCTTAGGTGTAACGACAAGGCCAACCTTAGGTTTCACAACAGCCTTGAGAAATTAGGATTTAGCGCCTTCTTAGCCAAGTTCTAACCACCCTGCTACACACTTTGTATGCCGTTCAATGAATACACAACTTCCATTGATAATCAGAAGTGATTCACCACCTTTGCACCTCTCCACCCACTAATTGCCTATGCCCCCAGCTCTTTCTGTTGAGGGAGAGTGGGGGGCATTCCACTAAGCACCAACTTAGCAATAAAGGTTTTGGTAAATAAAATTGCTCCAGCACACCTTGTCAATGAATTTCAAGAGCACCCTGTTTGATTGCAAAGGACACTGAAGCTGCGTACACACTTGCAATAATTATCGTTGGAAATGAACGACTAACGACCAATCGTCTGATCGTCGGTACCAAAAAAAGTGCACGACGCCGACGAACGAGGATTGTCGCTGGAAACGAACGACCGTCCCGGTGGATCCGATTGAGCGACGATCGTTCGCTATCTATTGTGTGTACGGTCGTTCAGTGATTTTCCTTCTTTCTCCTTCACATCTCACTTCCTGCATTGTTCAAATGATTGTATCTAGCGTGTGTACAATATTGGTGGATTATATTTGAACGATGGTATTGTTACAACATGTACAGAATTGTGCACAATATGATTGTTCAAAATAATCCTGCATAACCGTTAGTCATTCGTTTTCTAACGATAATTATTGCAAATGTGTACCTAGCTTAAGGCTAAAAGTCTGGCTAAAGGGTAATGACATGGTCGGCTGCATCTCTTATCTAGTCTCAGTAGCTTGCAATCACTGTAGCACTTCAACTAAATCATCTGGTATAAAAGACAAATCTTTCAACTTCATTTTCACGTAATATTTACCTGTAATGTATAAGCTGCTTTGTAGGGTTTCTTAAAATAGTTAAAAAAAAAAAAAAAAAAAAGGATAGCTGGCCAATATAAAATTGCATAAATTATTTTGATTCAGCTGTCATGGAGAAGATTCTAACATAGTATAGTTTTAATGAGCATAACAGACTCGCTGGCTCACTGTCATACATACAACCAATGCAGCTATAAAATATCTCATATCTGAGCCACCGGATGAGACAGCTTTATTAAACCCCCCTTTCATGTTGAATGACCTTAATCCTTATAAGCTAAACAAAATTGTGCGTTAAGCTCCCCTATCATCAAGGCTGGCTGGCAGCTTTTTAAGAACATGGGTAAGGGCAAGGACAGGCTGTTGCCTATAGCAATGAACTGTGTTAGTTTTGATTCTTTCCTGCATAGTAAGGCCTGATTGACTGCTATGGGTAACACTTCCTTTTTTCCCAATCTCCTGTTTGTTTAAACCATTCTCAGTTGTGGAACACACTTAAATCGGGAAGTCACTCTGGTCTTTAATTTACAGTATCATTGGTTAATTAAACAACCGGTCTTGATTATTCCTGGATCTTGTAAAAAGTCTAAATTTTTCACCACCTGATCTAACTTTGTGAGTTTGAGTTAAAAGTCAGTTACTCTTCAGATCTTTCACTGGGTGCCAGCTGACTAAGTTAAAAGGAAATCCAATCTAGCTACCCTGGCCTTTTCTGTCACTTGTCCTCAGCTCTACCCCTGGTAAGACTGTTCTAAAACTTCTTGAATTTCAAAAACTCCTAAGCTGCCAGCTCTGTGGCCCACTTTATTTTTGACCATACTTAGATCAGGCTTTTGGAGTGAATCTTTTTTGGTCACGTTGGTACTGAGCCTTCACTCCATTTCTGCAATTGTCTTAACTTCATGAACCACTTGTCATCATATCTTCTTGATTAACATGATCTCTACTTGTTATCATTTTAAGTCAAGCCAAACTGTTGGTGGCATAATCGTATTATGAACAATTTGTAAAAAGATAGCTAGAGCTTTCAATCCTTAATTTTAATACAATTGCTGAGTTTCTAAAATTCTGCCCTTAGAGAACTAATAACCTGACCATTACAACTTCTTTCAAACCTTGACATTTATTAAACAGACCATAAATGCTTAATCTCTCTCTCTCTTTCATTCTCCTTTAATGGAGTGTCTCTAATAGTACTGCTGAAGGGGTACTTTAACTCCTCTTGCTGTTTTCTCCCTTATAGGGTAACTTAAAAATTTAACAAGAAGAGCAACATTTTTGACAATAGCAACAACAGGTGAGTGGATTTGGGAACATAAGCACAGAAATCCCACCTCCACTGGGCCCTGACTTGGCCCCTGAGCAAATATTTCGTTTTTTAAATACCCAATTTCTATGATAACATATATTTTAAATAAAAATTTAAATGATGGCACCAATAGTTTTAAATAGTATATTACCCCGTTAACTTGCACATTGTTGTTTGTTAGCTGATTGTTACAGTATTTATATATCCTTCATACTTTATAACACACCGTAACCCTATACACACTCACTTCGCTGTATAGGTCAAGTAATGAAAGGAATAAATATAAAAAACAGAAAGAATATTGCATACCAGACTTGGTAAAAAAAATGTTTGACCTGGTTCTTTTTATAGCTAAAATCACCATGACAGATTGGGTAAATGTTTTCTGCATGTATTAAGTTCACCATACAGGGGCAACCCGGAAAATATTGTGAAGGTCATCTGCAGATGCAGAACATTAAATATTTTGGATACAGATACTTTTTTATGATTAGCAAGTCTCCTAGAAAATTACAATGCAATGTGAATTTATTATTTGCTTATTTCCAAATGTAAAATATTAAAAACATGAGTGACTGAAGTATTGTATAATGCCTTGGCCAAAAACTAGCATGTTGAATACTTGCAACTTATATCACTTAGCCAACAACGAGTTTTACTTGAACTCCAAACTTTATGTATTGATTGATGGCCTAAAAGGTACAAAGCACTAATAATATACAGCATTGTAGATTACTGAAGCAGTATGGATAGCTGACTTGTAATCAAGGATTACATTCACCTGAATGTTATTGTTATCCAAAAAACTATACATAAAAAATAGATATGTTTTAAAAGCTCATTGAGTTGACAGGAATACTTTGCTGTTTGCATTGCACGAACAGAATAAGCTCAAGTGTCATATGCTTTCTTTTACAATGTACAGTGTGTTTTTTACTATTTTTGCAGAGAAGATGGCTTTCTTATATTCCTGGTATAAAAATATTTTATAGGGGGTATTAAAGGATATTTTTCCGTGTAGGTTGAAAGAGAACCCCTAACCAGTAGAGTATTTGTGCCATTGTTATACAACTTAATTTATTATTACAGAGTCTACCAGTGTTAGCATGATTGGCATAATAGAATGCTTAGCTTGGTATAAATGTGGATATTTAAATTGTTATTTAAACTTTTCGGCATAGTGGAGTGCCAAGAGGCCCCAATGCTTTTATCCAGTAGAAAAAGAAACATTAATTCCCGGCTTCTTTCACTTTGTTAGGCAACATCCTGATCCTTCCTGGCATATGACATTCATACGACAAAGCTTCCTGTAAGTACGTAAACTATCAATATTATATATTTTACTATTCCAGCTTTAATAGTACACAATGTGCATATTATAGTACTATAAACGTGTAAAGTCACAGAAATCCTCCCTCTCTACAGCTCCTTTGTTTCTACATTCCCCATCACTTCTAACATTTTTTCTTCATATTTTCCTCTACGCATCACCCAATTTGCACGCTTTAGCATCATTTATTTTTTGGTTAGATTTTTGCATATATTCTTCTTCCCCACATGCAAAGTAATACCCTCCTCCCCTTGTACTCACTTGGGGATGGATCAGGATCCGTGGGAAGGGCTGAGACAAAGGCAATGGTGAGGTGGCCCCAAGAAGGGATTCCCTCTTAAATACTTTCCCCATCTGATCTATTTTAAGAAGGTTCATCCCATCTTCCTCAGCATCCAGGTCCTTTGGTGTCAGATACCCTGAGACAGCAGGAAAGGGATCAGGTTTATTGACAAGTAACTCATCAAGAAACTCTATTAATACGCCTGGCAGAAGCTCAGATCCTAGACTAGGGCTCTGAGGCCAAAGGAGGAAGAAGAACTGGTAAAGAGACAATCTATCTAAACTGTAAGGGGTGGGGGGTGGGGAGACCCCATCACATGCTTATGTGTACCCCCAGACCACATATGCTGGCATCCGGCTACTTTTATCTACTTTTACAGATCTGATCTGCTAGCTTTTGAAAAGTCAGAGAACTGCAGGCTCCTATCCAAGAAAAATCTAGATTGGTGATAAGTGCCAGAAAATAGGGAAGAAGCCTACAGAATTCGACATTAAAATGAAGAATCAGACCTGGGCCAGAAAACAGAGAATTGGAGAGTGTAAGCAAAAAATATTTTATTTTTTAAGATTTGGACAGTTATGTTCTGAAACTACTGCCTAAAATAATTACACTCTGGAAATAGGAATGAAGATGCAAGCACACTATGGATGGAGTAGTCAATTTCTACCTTGACCAACAGATGATGATGGATTTATGTGTTCTGATATCTGGTATTAGAAATCAGCAACATAAGAAATTGGAGCACAGAATGCAGTGGCCCATTTTGGGTCCTGGATGTTTTGCTGTATTTATCTATGGAACGTTGTTGTCTCAGTCCTTGTGGGTTTTGTTTCAGGAGTTTGTCCCAGTCTGTACTGCAGCTTGGAGCAAGCCTGTGGCTGCAGAGGATAAAGAACTCTTGGAATGGAAATGCCATGGATTAGCCACAAGTCATTCCAGCGGACCATCCCCCTTCTGGTATTTTCAGTGTGCCAGGACTACTGAATGAATAAACTTGGGCACAGGCACATAACTTGTTGTAGCTGCAGGTATGAAATACACAGCCAAGAGTCAATGGAATTCTGTATGTCTTTTGTACGCATGAACTCCACTAGAGGTTACTAAATACTGAGATACAAACAGGAGCTTGCCATTCATAATAGTTACAGGAAGCCAGCAAGATTACCAGCAGAGGCTCTGAAACCTTCCCTTGGGCATGTCTAGCAGAATGTGATCATTATAGGTCAATAATTCCGTTAGAATTGACTAATGTAGAATAAGTCAGCCCTTGAATATTACACCTGTGCTCTTCTTCAGTGTAGGGAAGAAATACGATATAAACCCTGCTAAAGGATAGACTTTCCATAGGTTTCGGTTATTGTGATATTTGTCGTGAGTTTTTAGGTTTGTCAAAACTGTTTAATTTGTTGCTCATTGCAATAATATTTTTATGTTTCTATTTTGCTTTTAATATTTTGAAAGTAAGTTTGGACAGAAATCAGGTGTATATGGCAATTGCCAAAAGTCATCCTGGGTGCAAAAAAAATGCTGATGTAAGCTTCTCTGGGTATGCAAAACATTAGCCAGCTTTATGTTAATGGAACAATAACAAACATTGCAGTTCACTGACACTTGGCTTCCAATTCTGTTCTTAGCTTACGGAGTCAGCAAAGTTGTAATGTAGACGTATTGGTGCATTGAACTGAGCAAACGTCACATCAACCCCTCTCCACATGACCCAGCATTGCAGGAATTACAAGGGTAGTTGCAAAGCAAAATATGTCTCTTGATGTATCCGTTCACTGTTAATTAGCTTTTGGGTGTACATTTCATGTTGTGTGACTTTGCAAGCTGTAGCTGCAAGTTTACCATATTAGACTGGCAGATAATTGTGACTAAACATGCCAAAATACTCTTTTTAAATTGGAGTTTTGGGTGCTCTTGCCCACCACTAGGTGTTCAAGCCTTTCCAGTTGCTTCTCACATAATATAACGAGGGATGAGCGAGCGAGAATATTAAGTTCGGTTTCTCAGCGAATCGGTCCTTTCTCGTTTACCGAAAATGTAAGTGAGAACGGCCTTCTGATTTGCCAAGAGGTCGAGCTCTTGCCAAACAGATCCCTGGGCACTAAAGGTTAATTAACCTCTAGTGCCCCAGGGATCGCACACTCAAGGAATGCAGCCACAGCTATATTCATTGAGAAGATGCCCAGCACAGGAGTACCTCCTGACATTGTAATATAAGTATCTCTAAAATAAAATATTACATTTGTATCGTAACAAATGTATCATTGTAAGATATACTTATATTACAATGTCAGGAGGTTCTGCTTTGCTGGGCTGGGCTTTGTTTCTCAATGATTGCAGCTGTGGCTGGTTAGTTAACCTTGAGTGCCCTGGGGATTGCACACTGACCCGTGGCTGCAATCATTGAGAAAAGTGTGTGATCCCCGGGGCACTAGAGGTTAATTAACCTCTTAATTAACCTCTAGTGCCCCGGGGATCCTAGTGGAACTGCAGAGTTCATCTGCAGTTCAGTTCCCACGGTCAAGGGTCAACTTTGCAGTCACAGCTGTGACTGCAGGCGATCCCCGGGGCACTAGAGGTTAATTAACCTCTAGTGCCCTGGGGATCGCACACTGAGCTCATCAATAACAGCAGCTGTGGCTGAGTGTGCTGAATGCAGCTCTGGGAATCCTCCTGTTTTAATTTCCTCTTCCAATGGTTCGCAGAACCATTGGAAGTTTGAGAAAATTTTCAATCTCATCCCTAAATATAACATAAATAAATTATATTATCCCTACAAATGCCGAGATCTTACCAATATAGTATTTGTCAGATAAAATATTTTGTCAGTGTATCTGAAGCTTTAACTTTTTATTTATTAAACATAGCGGAGTAAATAATAAAACCTCTGCAAAACTGGGCTGGCTCCCCTCTTCCTGCTTCCGATCTTTAGCCAACTTGATTGGCTGGGCTGAGAAAATTTCTATTTAGTCCTAGCAGCCCTGGGTATGCCAGCGCATGTGAAGTACAGCAATTTCCTAAAAGAAGACAGCACTCAGGCTGGTAAGTATATTTTATAATAAACCTTCTTGATCACAGTTTTTGCAGAACTACAGTTCTGCTTTAAATGAAGCTATTATGGAACAGATCTCTCCTACCCTGTTTCCCCGATTATAAGGCACTGTCTTATATTTTTTGAAATGCCAAAATATGCCCTAGGTCTTATTTTCAGGGGGATGTCTTATTTTTTCATGAAGAAGACTACAGTACACATTTATTGTTGAAAATCACTCATGGTGCCATTGATTGTCCAAAAAAAGTGTTTTTTTTGTCTTTTTAGAATTTAAAGTGTTAAAAAGTTAAACACATTCCATTTCCTTGAAAGTATTTGAGAAAGCTAAAAATGTAATGTAGAGATTGTATGTTATTTTTTGCTTTAAGTCCTTGATTCCCCTCTGCTGAGCTTTTTAGCAGAGACTGCAATTCCAAACTAGCTGGCTGCTTATGAAGGTGTTAAAAGATTTTTTTAGGGTGCAACAGCACCCAAATATCTCCTTGACACCAGCACTGTTGTAATTATTGTTTAATAATAGTGCACATTTACCATAGCTTTCTGTCCTGAAAGTATAACAGGAAGTTAAGGTATATACATTCAGTATATCAGTTGCCACTACTGAACTACTTCTCCTTTTTGGATCCAATTATATCCAGGCATCTTCTGATTATGTCATTACATGTCGCTATCCTCTCTGCAAACAAGAACACCAATGTGGAACTCCACTGAATTATATCTACTCTGTAAGCTGCAAGGGGCAAATCCTTTTTGTTCTGCTTTTGATACTGACTCAAACTTTTTTATTGGTTGGATGTAAGGGAATAGGATTAGGAAAAGAAAGAAAGTAGCAAGGGTTTTTTTTTCGTGGCCAAAAATAACACTTCTTAATAATGATTACCACAAAAGATACAGTTTACTTATCCACCGTAGTAATATGAGGTGCATATACAAACATTAAATTATGGTGCAATTTACGAGTATTTTAACAATAGCACAACAATTATTGTCACACTTATCTCCACAAAAGTGGTAACTGTTCTTTTATAGAGAGATTCTGAATGGAGTATCAAGCTCAGCTAGATATGAAATCCTAATTTAAGCTGGAGTGATAGTACTATGTGTTGGTAGGAAGGTCTTCAATTCCGACATGTTTCGTCTCTTGGGCTTCTTCAGGGGAATTAGAAAACACCATACAAATAATGATCTGAATTTGAGATAAGCCATAAATTATATTTTTTAAATTTATAGTAGAGTAGGTCCCAGTTGGGTAGAAATTAGTTTTTGATGGTGAAATCATTTTAGGGGCAGCCTACAAATTTATTTTAACTATGTGAATACCATAACCCTCACTTTTCCTCTTTACAATGGAGGTAAAGGAAACCATTCCAGTAATTTACAGGAAGGGAGTAAAAGGATCAAAAGAGATGTCTATATACTGGCAGACATTTTTCTTTAGTTTGATTGTGCATGTGGTGCTACACTTTCATCTTTTCTTATTACTATGTGAACCTTTACCCCTGGTGGCTCCACTAAATTTGATGCCAATAAGTACCACAATTGATGCCAATAAGTACCACAATTGATACCACAGGGCTCCCCATGACTGCCATCTTGCCAGCCACTTGATCACTTGCAATGCAGCTTTGGTTGCTAAAGAACCAACGTCTGCACATTTGGCAACTTGGTGTCAGTGAGCGGTACCTGAATCTCATATGGAGCTGCTGCAGGGTGATGCTACCATGTTCCATCTCCTGGGAGGCAGAGATTTCTGGGATTAGGTGGCAGTAAATGCTAAGTAAATGGAAAGTAAACCCCTAACCTCACAACCATTGTGACCTAGTCTCATTACACTTACAAAATACAGCTATGGAAACTTGTTTTTGGTTTTGGCTTTTCAGAGGCAACAGCAACCCAGTGATATAAACTGGGGGGACAGCATAGAATTACCAAATATTAATGCCAACAACTATTTACTATTGCTGTATTTTGTGAGCATATGTAGTTATTAGTTATTCTAATGTGTACATGTATAATTCAGGTAATATATACGATACCATTATTTAATATTAGTGTACAAATGCTGTTGCCCCTCCTACATCTTATCTTATTACTGTAAAATGCATTCAATACCTGGAATTCTAATTTCCATGCCTATATAACTTCCTTTACAGAAAGTGAAACAAGGGAACATTAGGCTGTTTAAAATGATATTAATAATATATTATATATATATTAATATAAAAAATAACTGTTCATATCTAGAGAGATTCTGAATAGAGTATCAAGCTCAGCTAGACAATTAATCCTAATTTAAGCTGGAGAGATTGTAGTATGTGTTGGTAGGAAGGTCTTCAATTCTGACATGTTTCGTACCTTGGGCTTCCTCAGGGGTATTAGAAAATACCATAAAAATAATGTTCTAAATTTTAAGATGAGCCAGAAAATATATTTTTTAAATTTATAGTAGAGTACAGTAGAGTAGGTCCAAGTTGAGTGGAAAATAGTTGTTGATTTTCAACAACTTTCACCCACCTTCGGACACAAGCCTCTCGGATGTTTTGCAGCATCTCTTCCCCGACCTCCCTGCTAGCCGTGCAGATTCTTTCTTTAGGCTGTAACAGGTTACAGGGCTTAGTGGCATACACTTTGCTTTTTATATAGCCCCACAAAAATAAGTCACAAGGTGTAAGATCAGGTTAGTGCAGGATTGAATTTACCCAAATCTGACATCTGTGTTGGTTAACCCGACCAAGAGATGACAGGTAGACCCGTCACTGAAACGTATATTTTCCAGGAGCTGAGGGTCGTTTGGTAATGGTGTAGGAATGATTCACACATTTCCACACGAGCATCATAATCTTCCACTTGAAGTTTTTGAACAACCCGAAGTCGGTACGAGTAGAGCATTATCACTCTCCGAAACATCAGCTGAACCAAGCTTTTGTTGATGCCTTTAGTGTTCCAGTGCTGCGCTCTGTATTGATTTTCCATGGCTTTATGAGAACGCCTGCTCCAGGAGTTCAGCATTTTCATCGATAGTGGTAGTAGCAGGCCTTCCGCTGCATGGTTTGTCAAGAACAGATCCTGTTTCAAGAAACTTGTCATGTATACCGTAAATTGTGTTTTACGTGTTGGAGCAGTGTGACGGCCATAAAATTTCTCAAACTGGTGCTGAACTACAGTCGGGGACTGAAAAACTTCTTGCCAAGCGGCAATTTTGCAACTCTGCCCCAATGTCAATTGGTGGGCCATGATTAAGGGAATGATACGCTTACAAAAACTGCAAAGCCTAAGTTGTTATATGCTGATGGTCTCAAGTCTCCCCGAATGATACCTGGAACGAAACGTAAAAAAGGAAATGTGGAGTGACTTTTGGGACACCGTGTATTTAGTTGTATACCAACTATTTCTGAGCACATCTGTTTTGACCAACTTCTGGCACCTATAAACAGGTATTGCAAACTGTAACCTCTTCTTCACATGTCTATTTTAACATTGGGACTTTGCGGGGGCTTCTTGCCAATAGCTTGGCTTAACGTATGTTAAGTATATATGTAACTTGTAATTGTAACAGTACTCACAGGTAAGTTTAGACCTCCTTTGCTCTTCCTGGAGTTGATCATTGACTGGGTCTTTGCCATTTTTGCTATTCTTTCTTCCATTCAAATAGTAGTTTTCTGTTTTCTACCATATCTTTCAGATTTTGGTTGCCATTTTAAAGCCTTTAAGATCATTTTAGCTGAGCAACCTTCTGCATTTCTTGACATGTTTTCCCCTATTCAATCTTTCAAATTTTTTTAATATAATTTTTTTAAATTTTGAAGAAAAAGAAATACAATACAATCCAAAAAAATAAAAAAAACCCAAAACAGAAAATAATTAAATACAGATTCTGGTAGTACAAAAACAATTAGTGGACTAGATTACATAGTACATTGTTGATTAGAGCAAATACAAGCAAGAAGTGGTAATAAGCCTACTACTGGCACAGGGATCATTATCCAGTACACAATGAACATACCATCTAGTCTGTTCAAATTCTCTTTCCAGTGTCTAATGGTAATATAGTAAAATAGGATTCCAATGCCTCAAAGAACCCATTAACATGAGATTCCATTGCCAAAGTGGCTTTAACCCAATACATTTGAAGCACAAACCATTTTTTCAAAAAGTTTTTCAAAAACAGTGAGAGAAGCGATGTGGTGTTATCCATTGGTGCATTTTTTTGTACTCTAGTCCTTTGCATAGTTAATTCTCCACAATTGCGTCTGATAGTAAGTAACCAGATGTTGGAGGGCGTAAGATACCACCATCCTTCCAAAGTGTTTTACCTTAGGGCAGCTCCACAGCATGTGGTACAAATCAGCCTCCAGTGCTCCACATTTCAAACACTTTGGTGAAGAGCTAAGTCCCATCTGAAATCACTACTGTGGTGATATGTATGCATAGTGATAGATTTTAGGGGTCATTTTCCTTCATATAGAGTAAGATAAGGCCTACCATGCTTCAATCAACTTTTTAATCAAAGTCTGTCTGGAACGACCCATTTTACTCATAGAGAAAAACATTATAACCAGCATGCACAACATTTCCTGCCTTCCTTTCTTAAATAAGATTCATGATTGACACTTGTTTTTTCACAGAATGAATGATCCCCTTAATTAAACGCCACACTGCTATTATTTTGAACAGCCTAATATTCCCTTTTCTTCTCTAGCTGTAAATGTATAACAGAAATGTAATACCTATTTCTTCTTGTTTTGATTTGGAATAGAATATGCAGTGTTCCCAATACATTTGCGTGTATGGAAATAAAAGCTATTATAAGGATTTTGAGCTTTATTCACTTTTTAAAACACACTGCAATTATTCTGAACTCAACTGTATATGAATATATATAGTAATCTCTACTAGCAGGAAGCTTTTAGATTACCAGCAGGAGTAGATTGATACCTCTGTAATTTTAATACCCATCACATGGTGTTTAGTTGTTTATTTAGTCTAAGTTTATAAACAACGTTATTGTTGTTTGTACTGTAATATAATAATAGTAATATATATGTACACATTATAATAACCTCAAAAGTATGCTCACACAATACAAAATTAAGCTATGGTAAACTGGTATTGGAATCGACTTTCCAGAGGCTAACCTCTAGAAGTAAATACACACCATATAAACTGGTGGGACAAACAGAAGCAATGTAAAGAAATTGTAGTAATCTTGTCATACACTGAATATTTACCAGGCCAATCCTGAGAATTGTAAAGATTTCCCCTATATTTTACTCTTTACTCTATCTTGTGACAAATCAAAATTTTGGATTTTTCTTTAAGACTCATTCTTTCTTTCAGACTTTCAGATAGTGGTTGATAGCTGGAGCATATACAGAAATAAAAACTTTACAGGGTTACTAACTTGTCCCTACTCTATCCAAGACTAGCCTATAGATTCTTTTATTCTCCAGGATCTACCAAAAACTAAAACTGAGTGAGTTGACCCTTTAGCTTTTCAAATCTGCTCTTCAAAAGGCTGGAGAGAATACACTTTCAGAAGTGAACTGGGTGATCCAGAAAACATGGAATGGATTTTTAGAAATCATTTTCTGTTTGCTAGCAAATGTTTTGAATCCTGGACTAGATCCATTTCAGGTTTGCTGGATCACCCAGCTTCACTGATGAAAGTGTATTCTCTCCATTCTTGGAGAGCTTTCATAAATCAGGGTCAAAGTGTAGAAGAAACATGTGGTTAGTAACATGTAATAATACAGTGCACAGCAGTTGAATATGAAATATGTTTTTTGCCAGGTGGATGTGAGTGTAGGCTAAATATTGTTTCCTTTTTAATGGGCGATCCAGGCAGGTGGTTCTTACTCTCCTTACC
>NC_092865.1:69630096-69663818 GCF_032062135.1 Pyxicephalus adspersus | reverse complement strand
TTTTGGCATTTCAAAAAATATAAGAGAGTGCCTTATAATCGGGGAAACAGGGTACCCATCTGATCACTGCCTAGCTGTCAATTTTTGCTGGGCTGAGCATGTACAGTTTAGCACTGATTGCCTGGGAAACCCTGCACTCATGGCACGTGCCAGGAATGAACAAACTAACACGCACTTGCACATGAGTTAGGCCATCCTGGCATTGCCAGTCAAGATGACAGAGAATTGTTTTTAGGAAGCAAAGACAAAGGAAGATGGCAGTGTCCTATGATGGAATAGGGATAGGTGAGCAATCATGGGTTTAGTTCTGCTTTAATATAAATCTTCGTAATAATAATAAGTTATATTTCTCCAGGTTTATATCTAATATTGTAGGTGAACTTAATGCAGTATGTTTTGGAGAGCCAGATCAATTCCTCTTGGTTATGCAGAATTCTTTTTAATATTTTGCATTGCCTTATTTAATTTAACTGCATATTGCAGAAAAAAAATAGAACAAGTCTAGCAAAATGAATAGTTAGGAAAAGCTCTTTTGCAGACACCCTGCTGGATTCTTCATGACATTACAATACAGAAAAATGAATAACTATGTATTTCATTTACATTTTCTAATCTGACTTTTACTTGCTTTCCCCGTGCTGCAAAGATTCTTTGTTAAAATCACAGTGGTTGCCTTATAAAATTCAGTTTTAATGTGCAAAAAGTGGTTAGGTTAACAACTTTAACACTGCATTCTCAGGAGCGCTGTGCAATTATACTGGTATAATCTATTAGACTTCTAGATTTAAAGCCAGAGGGAGTAGGCTTCAAAAGTGTTATCATGAAGAAACAGCTTCCAAAAAAACCAACTTGTATTATTTTTTATTTTAGTCAGAAGATACACACACAGTATGCAGCAAGATAACATCACTGTTTTCTAATAGGATGTTTTGGTTTTAAAAGATTTCAAATGCATTGCAAAAAAATAATGACACATTCTTTTAAGTGAATTTAACTGACCTGGACTGACCAAATCCTGTGCAAGGGAATCTTAAAAACAAGATGTTTGTGATTCTTTGTGATTGGAACAGTTATTTGAGCTCCATCTCATTTGCTAAGCAAAATGAAATATCCTGTGCAATGGAATAATTCACTTTACTCTATGAAAATCCTATTTTCATTTTGTAAATCAACCCCATTTTATTGAAATAGGAAAACCACTGTACATGGCTTAAAGAGGAACTAAACTAAAAAATGCCTAAAACAAAAAAAGTCTACTTACCTTCAATCCTACAGTGCAGTTGATCGGTCCGGAGGTGCCTTCTACTGGGTGCCGCGTTGACCCAACATTTGTCTCCAAGCCGGTACACCGCTATCTTCGCCTTCTTCCTAGGTCACCTGACCCAGGCGCGGGCTTGGGTGACGTAGGTTAGGAAAAAGACTTGCCGATCTCGCTGCGCATGCTTGAGATCAGCAAATTTGCAAATTTTTCTCTTTGCACGAAAAGGTTCCTTCTGCGCATTCCCGAGATACTCAGGCATCCGCAGAAGGAGCACACAAGAGCCTCCCAGGATGCGTGATGTAGGTATCCCGGGAGACTCTGAATTCCCATTCACTCTCCATCGCCTAAGGGTGTTGCACCTAAAAAGCAAACAAACAGAATTTTTGCCTTACATAAAAGGGTTGTCTACCTTTTTAGGTAAAGTGAAATTTCTGAGTTTAGGTACGCTTTAGGTTAGTTGTACCATTTCAGGTATTTATAAATAGGATTCTGTTCTTAGAAGTAATAATGGTGTGACAAGTCTATTGGGGTAGAAGAAATTGTTACTTTAATTCTGCTTAAAAACTCCAAGTCATATTGTTTTCCTTTAAAACAAACAGCGATGTTTCAGAAGAAAACCTGGCTATGGTTATGATTAGGGTCAAATCAAACTTTAGCCACGTTGCAAATCTCACCCCCTAATCCTTTTCAGTCCATGCCTAGTGGTGGTAAAATGTGCTTTCATTTTGGAACACTTGGTTGCCAGAGGAATTATTATTATTATTACACAGTATTTATATAGCACCATCATATTACGCAGCGCTGTACAAAGTCCATAGTCATGCCACTAACTGTCCCTCAAAGGAGCTCACAATCTAATGTCCCTACCATAGTCATATGCCTTTCATACAGTGTTAGGAAATTGTTTACATTTTTTTTGCCGGAAGCCAAATAACCTAACCGCATGTTTTTGGAATATGGGAGGTCACTGGAGTATGTGGTGGAAACCCACACAAAGATGGAAGAACCTGCAAACTCCATGCAGATAATGTCCCGGCCGAGATTTAAACCTGGGACCCAGCACTGCAAAGGCCAGAGTGCTAACCACTGAGCCACCACACGGCCCACATATGGTCCCTTTAGGGGCTAGTTTACACCTGCCTGTACAATGTGCAATTTCGTGCAGCTCCCTGCGGCTGTCACCTTGCCCAGCAGTTCTTGTTTAAAAAGAATCAGTGCCTGTGCAGTGGACAGCTGGCGACAGCGATACTAATACTGTTTACTGTAGCCCAAGGCATGTTCTTTGGTGGCTGACGCAGGGAGGGGCTACATGTAAGGTCTCTACAAGCGGTAACATTTCATGGCGGGAGGATGCGGTAAATGAACTGCAACCTCACTACCTGTCCCTTCTAGTACTATGGGGTAAAAAAGAGTTCTTCAATGATTTATCAGTCAAAGTAATATTTCCTAGGAGCTGTACAATGTAACCTTTCATTTTAGCACTAAAAAAAAAAACATTACTCTTTTACTCCCGACAGCCAAAGCAACCAATAAA
Source organism: Pyxicephalus adspersus (assembly GCF_032062135.1). Lineage (NCBI taxonomy): Eukaryota > Metazoa > Chordata > Amphibia > Anura > Pyxicephalidae > Pyxicephalus > Pyxicephalus adspersus. Next base: position 69,661,023 of record NC_092865.1, on the reverse strand, counting down.
GATGTCTTGTAACAAAACACAAGAAGGTAAGGGTGACCATTTCCATAAAAACAAATAAGAACATAAGGTGAGAGTGTATTACCAAATGCACAATCATGTACTGGTTGACAATGGAAAATCCGGCCATCGATAATCTGGGTCCTTCAGTTTCCCGGCATGAATTTTGGATCGCATTTTCAATACAGGGACTGCAGTACACTGTTTGGCCACTTATGTTTTCATGGCGCTGTTCTGCAGAAACAGCTGTCAGGTCTTGCTTGCAGCACTGATTACACGTTGAGACGTCCCTGCTGCCTGCTCCCTGGAACTGTGCCAGATGTCTGCGGTGCTGCAAGAGGAAGACTGGCCAGTGTGTGAAGGTAATTATAAAAATAAAAAATCAGGAATTTTAAAAATCTGGCGCAGCTCAGGTCTGGAGGTTGCCGGATTTTTGATTGTCACCCTGTATATAAAATTTTAAAAAAATGGCTGCACTATGTTGGCTAATATTTTACTCTCTTGGTCTGGCTCTATAATTCATTATGGTAGATTCCTCTACAAACCAACCAATACAAATCTATGACAGATTCAAAAACGCTTTGCCAGTACTCCCCTTCAAGACTGTCCAATCAGATAAAATTTTGCATTAATTGTAAAGGTATTTCCACTCCTCTTTGGTACTCAGCTGCTTCTTTTATAGCCACCTCTCCTGTTTGTGACCAATCAGATCCAGGCCTCATTGCCATCACTCTCAGGCACCTTCTGATGACATCATCATATCACATGTCACTATCCACCCAAGAAACAAACACTATATCAATGTGTGTACTCCCTTGAGCCCCGCCTAATGGTCAAAAGGTAGTAGTACACACAACTGAACAATATTCATTCTATAAGCTCATAAGAAAATGCAAGGGTCAAATACTTTTTTAATTTGAAAATTGTTTATTGCTTGGTTTGTAATGGGCACCATCCTGGGGGATTAGAGAAGTGGAGCCAATAAGATATAGATAGCTATCTGTAGCTTGGCAGTCATGTTTTCTTTATTTGAATTTATTGTACACTTGGTGTTACATTTTCACCATATGTTATCATTTTGGCAGTTAAAGGGTCAGTGTTAGGGCTATAGTAATATAAGACACCATATGTTTATAGAGGACTATATTTATTGGTTGTTTTGTCAGTCAAGAGTAAAAGAAGAGCAATGACTTTGAGGGATAAAAATAAAATCTAATAATTATGTTGTACAGCTTTTACAAGGAATGATGATAGGGCCAGATTCTAATGCTGAATAAATATTGAAAATGTGTTGTGAGAATGTTTAAGGACAGGTTTAGAGTGTTCACTGTGATTCTGATCAGCTCACCGCAGCTGACAACTTACCAGCTGTGGTGGCAAGCTGGAAAGCATTTTATTCTTGTTTTGTAAAGAGCAGAGAAGTGTATAAACCCCCATCAGGTTTGTTACCATGCACTTTGCTAGGGAGATTTCCCCTCATTTCCTGTCCTAAAGTCACAACGAGAAATCGGAGGAAATCCCTCCAAAGAAAACCAAAATGTCATCCTAGACTAGGCATGGGCAAACTACAGCCCGCGGGCTGTATACGACCAAATAGGGATGTTTCTCCGCCCCTTTGGGTGGTCCGCGGTGGTCCCACAGTACATGTCCCCCAGATATTAGCCTGCGATGGGGGAGGGGGGGGGGGGGGGTTGTGTGCAGTGACACAACCAGCCCACTCTCCCATCGCAAGCTCAGAGCCTGTGTCACTGTACTCAACCTGCCCACTTCCCCATCGCAGGCTCAGATCTTTGACTGGAGAATGGGCGGGGTTATGCCATCATGACATCACGTTCAGTGGGGTCATGATGGCAGAACCCCACCCACTCTCCCATCAGCCCGGCCCCTCTGTCAAATTTTATTTCAGAATGTGGCCCCTGACTAAAAAAGTTTGCCCACCCCTGTCCTAGACAGTCCTCAAAGCTGGTGTCCCCAAATAAGGTTTTCACCTCTTGTTCTGATGATAAAGGGAAATCTTAGACCAAAGGGAAATCTTGGATAGTCAAATATAGGGGTTCAGTAGAGTTGAATTTCCTCAGGACATAAACAACAATACAATCTTTAAAGTGTGTCTTACTATTTCCTACTTCATACAAAAAAAAGAAATGTTTGCCTTTCCATTCAAGGGGCATATAAAAGTCATACTGTCTCTGTATGTACTATGTAATGGTCATATTATCCCTGTATGTTCCTTATACGTAGTAGTGTTTAAATAGGTCTAAAGAACATACAGGGACATTATGACTCTTGTTCATTGTCAGTTATACAAGGAGACCCCCAACCCCCAGATGAAGGATTACTGGTTTAAGTTGTCTCCATACCAGGCCCCTTATGCCAAAGGGTCAGTATGGGCCCTCTTAATGACTGCTGTTTGGCACTGTTGTGCATAGAGCCAGCAGAGAGATCTTCTATTACTGGCTTATTCTTTCCATTAGTTGATGTCACCTGTCAGGGTTAAGTATAGTCAGTATATAACTATAAAATGAAATACCAATTAAACAATAACAATACTGATTCCCCCAAATTTTAGCTCACTGGTTGCTGGTCCTCGAAGGTCACCATATTATACCATTTTGGGGTCTGCACCTTCAAACACAATTGCTCCCAAACACCCATACTCCTACCGGTAGCTAGGAGACTTTTCTTTCCTGTGCAGACCCCCCAAAACAAATTACACCAAACCATTAACCAAAACCAAGGACTCCATACCGTAGATGGGTCCATAAAACTTTTATTATTAACAACCAGCACACTCCTCTCGAGGACCCCAACTGCCACAGCGCCACATCGCCACAAGCGAGACACCTCACGGCCCAGGAACTATAAATCTGTACCCACATCAGTAAAATGCACCCCATCAGACCTCAAATACAATTCTGTCTCAACCTCTAATTCCCTATGCCTCACCACCAAACTTTCATTCCTAACTACAATCCGGCCCACGTCCTTATTTAACTTCCTATGGGCCCTATTGAAACGTTCCACCGACCTAGCCCCTCTCCAATGCAACATCCTCTGGTGTCCTGCTCGTCTGTTCAGGTCCTCGGTGGCGTCATCCTTCTCTGATCTTCTCCCAGCCAATGCAGAAACCTTCTCCGGGGTTTCCCTGTGATGTCAGTGCATGCGTCGGTTTGTGTAGGAGGCACGACGGGAAATTCAAATAATTTTGTATTGGATTCAATACAAAACAAATCTATTGAGTCCAATACATCTTTATAATATATATTGTAACAGCTGGCCAACGAGGACCCAGGGTTTCATCCAAGATGATAGGTACATTTGCCCAGATACAGGTTATGCGCAGAGTATTTTTCTGTGTAATCGGACAGTTTTCCTTTTGACCTGAAGGGGGTGCTAAAGTACCAGGCTGAATGACAATGAGATTCTTGGCCAGATGGGGGAGCTAAAGAGACCTGGGGATGATCAAGTGTAATTGTCTCAGCTGACACTCATTCTGGAAATAAGGCTGGGGATAAAAACTCCCAGCCTGCTCTTTCCTGTGTCTCTGTTCTTGGCTGGTGAGCGGGAAGGAGGTCTAAGGTGAACTGTGAGTAAAGACACAGAAAATAGTTGGAAAAGTTGCATGGTTAGGGCCTTAGAGTTCTGTGCAGCACTAGGATTGTTAGCAAAGGGATCTAACAGTTAGTTAGAGGCCAAGTGGCCAAGCTTTATTTTGCTGTTTGTTTATTTTGCCTGTTTTTTTGGTGAAAATAGTATTAGTGAAAAAAACCCTTGATGCACTTTTAACCTGCTGTCCCTGTTTCCTGTTTGAAACACCATGTTGCTACGGGTGGTCTCACTATATATATATATATATATTTTATGTATTAATAGCCAACCCTCTCCTCTTGGCCGTACCCTCAAAAATTCCCCCATCCAATTCCACACTAAAACCCCTGCCCAATTGATCCGTTTTTGACCTGGCAGTCCATAAATGTTCTCCTTATTCCTATACCAATCCACCTCCTGCACTTGTAACCCCCTCCCCCGGGCAATTGGTTGCTGGGCTCACAAGTTCCCCTATGTGAATAGCACCAAAAAATGCTATCACAAAGGCTGCCCTAAACAGCAAAGCCTTAAACCCAGATGTGCAAACTGCACCCAACCTCCCCAATACTGCCTTAAAAATGGGGAAATGATACTGGCCCTCCCCTATCCACCACCTTCCTTCCTTCCTTTCCTGTATCCTTTGAGAACCTGCTGAACCTGAAATTTCCTACTAACATCTTTTAAACCCAACGACTTAAACAAAAAGACAAGAGCCACCAACTTGCGGTTAACTACTGACGCGGACACCCCTTCTGCAAAACAACGACACAAAAAATACAGTAACAAAGTGGTCCTGTTAAGTTCTACATCTTCCCCCTCAAACTACGAACAGAAACGAAACTATTCAGCCCACACCGCTGAAAAAGCTGCCCAAGTAGATGGACACACAGACTGCCGAACCATACCCGCCAGGAATCCAGTGTGATCCTCCACAATTGTGATAAGCATCCAACTCCCTGCCGGGCCGCTTTTGGTGCCAACTGCCAGGGCCGATCCCACTGAAATCAAGACAAGGCATCCGCAATGTTATTCTTTACACCAGGCACATGCACCTCCCCTACTGCTAGGTTCAATCTCAAAAACCTCAACGCCAAATGTCTCATTAAACGAATCACTGGCCTAGACGAGGTTGTAAAGGAGTTCACTGCCTGGACCATACCCATGTTGTCGAAACATAAACAAATCTTTTTTTTATAGCTCCGGAGCGCGGAGCTATATTGCAAGAGTCCGCAGGCCTGGCCGTCATCTTGGCGGGGCCCGATGGCTCCTCTGCCATCTTGGATAGGCCCTGCGCATGCGTAGAAGCCACCACTAGGCCAGCAGGCTCTGCCGGAGACCAGCAGCCTCATGGCCCTGTACTGTGAGCCCACAGAGCCCATCTGCTGGCCAGGAGCTCATGCCATGACAGCAGCACATTAGAATTATCATTTTAACATCATATAATTCTGCCATTTACCAGTGTAAGATATAATGTTCTGATATGTACATCTAATAATGATTGAACTGATTATAATTGTTTACTGAGTCTCTCTTATCTCTTTATCCTCATTAGGATTACAGAAAACAGATTGTGGCACCTAACAGATTAGTGAAACAACCTTGCTTAAGTGGTAATTGTGGATTTACGGGAATTTTACGTGCTGCATTAACCTCTGCTGTTGTTGTATAATGAAAACTAAGCATCCCAGGTAGTAAATACACCTGCTTTGTTATAAGCCTGAAAAGTATGTAGAATGCTTGCTACCATGCAACATACGGTGTTTGGTCAAAATATGCAATTTTATTAACTAGATATTTTCATTGCATTAGCCAAATATTTGAGCTATATGTCAGTGTCAGCAGGAATGTAATTATACAGGATGGGCCCCCCGTAGAAAACATCTAAGATACCCCCTACCTCTCTAACTTACATCTCAAAGGCAATTGTTTCTATAAAAATGTGATATTAGAGGGATTCCTCTAAAACTTTTCCATCATGAGCAATGCTCAGGCAATTCTGAGGAAGGTCTCTAGCATGTAACATGAATTTCTATTTTCAACGCATGACTACAGGCCTTTCAATATAATGAGCTATCTCATAGGATAATATAAATGTGCCCTCAGAGGTGGGCAGAATGGCTTGGAGTTTGACCATAATGGCAGAGTTTTGGTGGTTTCTGTGGTTTTATATATATATATATATATATATATATATATATATATTTTTTTTTATTTTTTTTATTTTTTTTTTTAAGTTGACAGAATTACTCAGTATTTAGAGCAATTGCATTAAGGTTTCTAACCCATACTTACACACTGTATATTTTTCACCAATGGCTGATGTTATTGCTGCCTTTAATAATAAATGCATGGTCAGCTATTGCTGGGAGCCGGGCCCTTTGTATTTCTGGTCCCTATAACAGTCATATGGTTGTTATATAATATATAATAATTATTTGCATACAGGGTTATTTAACATCTGCTCATATTTTAAATGTAACTTGCCTATAACTGTTTTAATATAGGTTAGCACTAAAACAGAAAATGCCTAAAATGGCTTACAGCTTTTCTTGTAATACCATAGAAAGGTTTCACTAGCCAAGGCAGTTTTTGTTCACATCCCCTGTACTGGGACCCAACGTCCTAGTGTCCCATGTTTTGTAAAGAATGTAATCACTGTAGTAGTGTAATTTTGTAATAAATATACTGTAATAATTTAGGCTTAGTATACATTATCAGTAAAAAATGTGGTCTTTATTATCCTTGGGTGCCTAACGGCAACTGCTAGGCTCCTTGCAATAGTGCATGGGAGTAACTTCTAGGCTTTTTCATGCATTTGCCAGTAGCTGCAAAGTGGTGCCTTTTTCTTTTAATTAAAAAATCCTTGTAAAATTTGCATTTTTAAGTAGTGACACACATTTAATATGACTGTTAATTACAGCATTTATTTGAGCTTAAATACAGAAAATGTTACTAATAAAATGTTTTTTTTTTTTTTTTTTTTTTAGACTCGCACAAGTTGTGCTAAAAATGGCTTTTTTGGATTGAAATTGGACTGACAACAGAAGTATGCCTCACTATAGACCAACCACTAGCGGATCCTGGACCTTTTGGGTCCAGATCCAAGGATGGAGGGCACCAGCATCACCCTAAGCACATCAGTGGTAGCAGACAAACAGGTCCCAACTCTGCGTGGTTTTACAAAGTAACAACATACTGATTCTTTCCAGCCAAGCCTCACATTTTGTGGACTGGTTGTCTCATTCATTATCCCAGTCACAGCAGGGAGATGAAGACAGTAAACAAAACACATTACCGTAGAGCCAAAGTACCTATGCTTTCTTTCTTGTAACATTTTTATTTGCTCTCTTGCATCTGCTTTGTGTCTGGCAGTAATAATGGTGCTTGTGGTGCTGATGGTGATAGTTGTGGTGGTGGTAGTGATGGTGATGGTGTATTACAAAAAACAGGTCTTGGAATACAGCAGGTAAATAACCAGCACTTGATGTCAAATATGGATCAGGCCCAGCCCCAGCCCCCTCACTATCTCAGCCCTCTGAAATGGAGGCAAAACTGTGTGCTACCTTGTGGAGCCACTTCAGAATAGTCTTTTCTTGTAAGGTAGAAACAAGTGCCCCATCTCTTCAGCAGGCATTTCTCCATTCCCCATTACATTAAGGTCCTCGGCCAGCAAAGCCAGACACAGCAGCAGCATTGCTAGCAGCAGCACAGTTGGATCAACATCACCCTCTTGGACATAATGGGCTATTACTTCCAGCCACAGCAGGAACATAAGGGTGGGGAGTTAGAAAATCAGATAGGGCAAATAGTATCAGCTTATCCGTCATGTCCCAAAGAGCCAGGGTAGTTAACTACCGGATTGAGGCTTTATAGAACTGTGACTTGATTCACATGTGATAATATTCTCATCTCATATATTCGATAAGACTGTTGCATGAGGACAATGCTTCTCGTGCACCGCCCTGGTTGTTCGTCGTCTGAGGGTAAAGACATGTTCGGGACAAGAAATGAGCGTAGCGAGAAGCCACTTCAGCGTTGTTTCACTCCCTCGTCCTTCCCCCAGACCTATGCTATAAGTATGGTGCTTGTATATCCATCGTGCATTCTTCGTAGAGTGGAATGTCTTGGGAAAGATGTAAACTTATCCAGAGATGTCTGGACATTTCATCCGAGTTGTCTGTCTTTACCATCGTATTGTATCTTCATCACCCTTTATAGCGCTGTAAAAGAAAGTTTTTATTCACGCAACGACAGCATTTTCTGCCATAATAGACTCCATTGTTCGTCATCCTTACTACATTATGTCATAACATAAACACCCCAAGACCCAATGAACTTATTCAAAATCTTTTCCAAGACCTTAAAAATGAACAAAAATCATTCCTAGTGATTTTTATAACAAATAAGAGTTTTACAATGAGAAACAGCTTCGGATGTGACACTAAGTTAAGGCTACGGTCCAATAATAGCCAAGTATTCACTTTCTCCCATTGAAATGTAAAAGTTCCCTTTTTCCCGTTTGGGGTGAATTCTAAATTAAAATGATTCAGATGGCCCCAATCTTGCCCAAATTCCCAAAAGGCTAAAGGAGCCAATCCTTAGGGTTTTTCCCAAACAGTAACAATAACAAAACTTTTATAAGAAATTACCAACATTTAGTTAAGGTTTTCCACACTCCATAACAGAATTTTTCTAAACATGACATTTTCTACTCCGCTTATCTCTGAACACACATCTGGTGTGATAGCGCTCACACAAGACTTCCGGGATGGGTTTTTAGTATCTTTACCAGAAGAACTTGCATTGCCTTCTTGGTCCTCATTGCGCTCTTAGAAGGTTACTTGACTTTTTATTGCTTCTTCCAGAATAACTCCTTTTATTTATGCTGCCTGTTTTATAATATTATCACTTAAATATAATAATTGGAAATCATTCAAATCTTTTACCCACCTTTGCTTCATTATTTATTGATTTTGGTGTAAATTACCATTTTTGATTTGATGATCCAGAATATACAGCCAGCAATGTTGGTTATATGACTTTTATCTTGCTGCTGTCACTGTCAGCATACTGTAGCCCAATGCAGTATAAGACGCTTTGCTGGCCCTAAACCTGATGCTTGTACTTTTAGTGAGATTAGGGATATTTATGTGCTAAGGATTTACTTATATATTGACATATTTAGTTATATTGGAATAAGCCCATTCAGTATAATTTTGAACTTTTTTTTTTTTTTTTGCAGCTCTCTATATAAATTGTTTATAGATATAAGTAAATACATTTTCTATTTGCTTTTGATCAAGGCGAATCTAGTAAATCCAATACTTTTCAGGTTTATGCCAATTTGCTGATTCTCTGAGTTCAGTTTTTCTGATCCAAAGTGAAACTCGAAATCCATTATTCGTGATTCGGCATGGCTGATTTGAGCAGGCTTGTGTATATGGTGAGGAATCGGTAAGTCAAGATTCACCTTATCTGTTTCGATTTGCCTGATTCATGACAAATTGCTAAACAGTTAGCTCAACTGAAATCCAAAAGTCTTATTTATCAGTGTGTCTAAATGAAGAACTTTCTTTCTTGCCCATATTACCAATTCATATTCTCTTTCACTCGCTCAGTGCTGCATGGGGTGAACCCAATTGCTACAACAGCTCGAACAAAATGACAAGAATTGTTCTTCCTTCATATAAACAGGAAATTATTATATAATCTGTGAGAGCTAGGCAGTGTAACAACTGACATTTTTTTATTCTAAGGTATTATTCACTTTGAATTAAAAAATAAGCAAAACATAGAAAAGTCTGACAAAAGTTGTAAATTCTTCTCAAGCAGTCTTACATAATACAAACACTCCTACCAAAGAGCACAGAGAGGTCCTTGACCTTCATGGTTGCAGCAACTCAATAAGTGAAGTACTCATTCCTAGCTTGCTGATTGGGAAAATGAAGAGCAGCTGCACACTAAGGTCATCTTTTTCTCCTATAGTCAGCATGATCTCCACATATTATAATTGCACTAGTGGTGTATAGTTAAACATTACCCTAATAATTTAATCTACCCATATGCTTTAAGATCACTATTTATGCAATAGTATTTTCTGCATATCTTTGCTTAGTTACTGGCATGGTTATTTTCACCTCTTAATATTATATAATTTCCTTTCAAACCTTACAGGATGTGACTAAGATCTGAATATCTTTTCTGATTTAATATTAGCGAGTGTGCAAATCAGAAATGACAGCTTGTATGCACTCCCCTGACACCTTAATGACTCATTGCAGAACTAATGTAAGTGACTGATAATTGGCAGGCCAATGATTTCAGATCTGGAGACACTCCTACAGTTCTGGACATACAGTTATACCTGATCCTACTTCCCAATGGCTCCAAGTTTTAATTTAGCCTCGAGCTTGGCCATGTTTTGGATGCTGATAAATTTAGTGGGGGATTAAGGAGCCCGAAAGCCACGAGAGGCCCTTAAAAGGAGCTTTAGGGCGGGAGAGAGAGAGATAAGCAAAGCACCCTGACTTGCCTTGAATGGTGATACAGCACTGAGATACACTGAAGAAGCAGCAGCTAATGCTGAGATTTCAGAGTTGCCCATCTTTTTGCTTTAAAACTTAGGCTTAAATGTTCCTATTAATTCGCACACACTTGAAGGTGCTGCATTTTATATTTTGGGAGCCTGAAACATTTAAGCTCTGTACAGACACTAGACTGGCTGATACAAACATTTGAGATATTGTCAGGTGTACAAGTGTCCCCTACAGGAGGTTGTTATTGATCCGTCTTATTGAATCACCAATACCTGGCACCGCCAATGTCACTGTAAACTCTATTAACTTCCTCTTAATGGGCATTTCTGATTTTTCGCCCCCTCCATTTTCCATAGAACAGGCATAAAGCCAAGCAACCTGTCCTAATTCGCTGTTTAAATAACTATTACTAACAATTGTGTACATTAGCTTTATATAAGTAAGTAGTTTGTAGCTCGCCATGTGTGGAGGAATTACAGATCCTAGCACCGCCAGCCTCTAAAGCAGACCTCAAAGGGGTTGATATGGGAGAACATTCAAGTTGTTGGGTGCTCTTGTGATATTACTTTTATAACCAGCCTAAGTACTTTATTACATTAATAAGGGTAACAGTACTTAAAGATTCAAGATCCAGCATTCCTTGCTGTTTGCACCTGCTGGTTAGCGGGTTGCTCTTTGCAAACCACTAGACTTAACAACAGATTCATCAGTCCTTTACCACTTAGCACATACTGTACACCTGCCCAAAACTGCCATTCGGTAAGCCGCTTCAGATAGATTCTGTTTTGACTTTTATTTAATTTTGATCCTGCATGTTTTTTTTGAAGTCCTTTGTATCCAAAGTGTATTAATGTATAAATAGAGGCTACTTTGCTTTAGTTGCATTGGCTGCTTTTATCTCCAAATGTGGAAGCACTCAGAAGCCCCACCAAACCTCTAATCTGTACAGAATAAATGCTGTATAAGCAATAATTACTATAGGCATTCTTCATTTAAATACATTTTTATTAACACATATAACAATAGCATGCCAAAAATAAACAAATCAACAGTTTACACGGGGGTCCAAACAAGTAAGAACAAAAATGAAGGAGAACCACAATAAAAGATACAAAAACAGTTTTAACAAAGGCACACAGGAATAAAAAAACACACAAATATAATATTTTATCTATACCCAGAGGGAGGAAAACTTTGTGAAGTTATATGATCAACAAAAAGAAAAATGGGTAAAATAAAAAAAAGAGCGTGACCAGTTGGAAAGTGGGGTGAAGGAGATGGGCACAAGCAGCATTCCACATCCGTGGTGTTACAATCCAAGGAGTCCAAGAGCCACAACCCAAAAGGGTTGACAGGGTTCCTAGATTTTGTTAAGTTTAGCTAAAGAATCTTGGAGAATTGCTGAAAACTTTTCATTTAGCAAATACCACCTCATTTTACTTTTCATCTGTAATAGTAGGAAGCTCAGTACTCCATGCCCTCACTAGAACTTGTAAAGATAAATTAAAGTAACCAATATTAACTAGTTGTACACGGCTCTGACCTGACATTAAGCAGAGTATGTTTGGGATCTTTGGGTATAGATTTACCCAAAATTCTAAATACCAATTTAATAATTCTACCCAGTACCTGTACAATTTTGGGCACTCCTTCCATACATCGAAAAGTGTGTTTTTGGACAGACAACCCCAAAAACAGGCATCCGTGGCCATGGCAATACATCTAGCTGGTGCCATATACCAGCTCATTAGAAACTTGTAAATAGCCTCCACAGCATTAGTACTAGAAGAACAATGTGCTGTGCCTTGCCAAAGCAGATCAAACCATTCTCCCAGGGGGCTGGCATAAGTAGGGGCCGTGGAGTGGGACTGGAGAACAATCTATTATATAATTCAGTAATAAATTCCCTTACACATGGTCAAAGAGGGTGAGAAATAGCACATTTCAAGAAACATGATGGAAATGTAGATAACAAAATATTTAATTGTTGAGGATTTTGTGTGTGTGTTTTGGTTATTTAAACAGTTTCAGACTACGAAGGCCTAACATATCATAGACCCTACAGCCATTGTGAAGGAAAAGCAAATGGCCATGGGGAGGCATGAGCCCCCCAAACACTTTATGGTTATCCCAAGTTCATAAACTGTGCTTAGGTATAGGATTAGTGATGAATTTCTGGGATGAAGGACCTAAAGCATTCCATCTATAAGGAAAACAGAAAACTTCAAGGCCTCAATGAATACCCAGAGAGGGGTATCACTTGTAGCATGATAACCTGACAGTTGGGCAATTTGAGCTGCAACATGATATTTAGATATATGTGGGATTGAGAGACCCCCATTACTCCTGAGATGAAAAAGAGAACTCCTACATACACAAGGCCACTACCACCCCGAATAAACTCTAGATACATTCTCTGCAAATAATGAGAGGATACAAAAATGTGAAGAAGCCAGGAAGGATACAATAGTTTGGGGAGGAAAGACATCTTACATGCTGCTATATGACCTAACCTGGTATAAACGGGCTCGTTGGATGATTTGTTGATATGTAGATAGTTGGCCTCAAAAAGGTATCATAGAAAGCTGTAAGGTATGCACCCAAGTACAATAGTTTGAAGGGTTCCTAAACAAATGCAAAGGAGTCCTGACAATGAGAAACTAAAACCATAGGTAGGTTAACATTCACATATAGCAGCGTTTATTCAAACACCTGAAATTGAATCAAACAAGTCAAGTGTGGTCATAAGGTTGGGGAGTGGAATTACTGAGGTAATTACAAAAAGATTGCCGTCATTTGCAAATCAAAGTTTGTGATGTACCAGGCCAAGCCAAGATGATAAATATCTACATGTCCCCGGAGTTCTAAGGCCAGTTTGATCTAGAGTGAACAAGAGGGGTGAAAGCGTCCTTGTCTGGTTTCTTTTAAATGTTTCTCAGTGTGTAAAGAGCTTTAACCCAGTTCTTAAAGTTTGGTCCAAAGCCCCAGAGTACTATAAGCATTCCTAAATGAAGTTGCATGTGGAGCCTGTGAATGTTGTACATTGGGATGACATTATTTGATCCTGTCCCAGACAGAGTTGACTTCAAATATGTATGTAAATCGTATTCATCCCTGCAGGCTGGTCATTCCACTTCTGGTGTCATAACAAGGTAATGCAGGGGACTAGATCTCTGTATTTACCCTGGGCTGGGGCAGAAACAGGTTACTTTTATGCACATGGTTTAGAGGCCAGTAAACTGGGTAGTCTCCCCACATAGCAGGCTGTCAAGAGCAGCGTTTTTTCAGACACTCCACACATTTCAGGCTCCAGTCATAGTTGTCTGTCCAGGGTGGTCTTACTCTACGTGGCAGATTCCCCACTTACCAAGTTGCAGGCTCCTCAGAGCAATTTCTCCATATGGAGGAATCTGCATGGAATTGTATCACATAGCAGTGGCTTTACAAGGAATTATTAATACTCTGTTCCAGGTGTAATGGGGTTGGGTTTGATTGCACTGTGGGTCTTTACAGCTTTCCACAACCCTTTCAGGGAGTTTTGGTAGTTTGCAGGACAGAGTTTTAGAGTTTCATGGAGGTATGGTTATGACAAACTGGGCTTGGCAATAGTGTTATTATACTTATTTTTCATATATGAACTGTAATGTTATGAAAAATCTGCTTCTTCAATAGGTGTCACCAGATCTCTAGCAAATTTTCATGGGTGTATATCAAGAACCGGCTAACAGCTGACACTAACAATTGGCTGAAAAGGTATGCCAAGCCTATGTTAATCTTGTCCCAATTGGAGTTTGGCCTTCCTGCCAGGACACTTGTTAAAGGATACCTGGGAGAACCTGTCATGGAGCCTGTCATTTCAGTTAAGGACTTCTACAATTTTCTAACTTACCTCAGTGCCTCAGAAAGCACTAAATCTAGTGGATAGCTGAGCACCCAGGAAACTAGCTTTGCCATCAGAAAGTTACAAATGGCAGCCCCCATAATTTTTCATGACATGTTTAATTTACGACTTTTTGAGAGCCAAAAACCGCCCACTGCAACCAACAACATAGTAAGTCAGGTTGAAAAAAGACACAAGCCCATCAAGTTCAACCCATTAGGGAAATGAACATAACCCAGATATAAAACCCTATAAGACATAGTTGGTCCAAAGGAAGGCAAAAAAAGCAAAAAACCCCGGGTACAATTTGCTTCAACAGGGGAAAAAAATCCTTCCTGATTCCATGAGACAATCAGATGTTCCCTGGATCAGCAGTCACTGTTATCTTTACTTTAAATCCTTAATCCCCAGTTATATTCTGTGCTTCTAGAAATCATCCAGCTTTTTCCTAAAGTAATCTATAGTAGTTGCTGAAACTACTTCCTGAGGGAGCCGATTCCACATTTTCACAGACCTTACAGTAAAGAATCCCTTCCTTATCCGGAGCTTAAACTTCTTTTCCTCCAGACGCAAATAGTGCCCTCTTGTTCTTTGAAATGACCTTGACAGTGAATAATTGGGAAGAGAGTTCTCTATATTGACCATTTATAAATTTATACAGCGTGATCATATCCCCCCTTAGACGTCTCTATATTATTTATGAAGATGTTAAACAGTAAAGGTCCCAACGCTGAACCCTGGGGTACACCACTAATGACCTTAGATCATTCAGAGTATGAATCATTAATTACAACTCTCTGGATGTGATCTTTAAGCTAGTTCTCTATCCATTTACAGATAGGTTTAGAAAAGTCAATCGACCCTAACTAGCATAATAACCGTCTGTGGGGTACGGTGTCAAATGCTTTAGCAAAGTCCAAGTACACTATATCAACTGCTATTCCACTGTCTACCTGTTTACTTATTCCTCATATAAAGAATGTAAATTAAGTAAGTAGGTAAATTTGTTTGACAACTTTGGTCTTTCTTGGATCTATGATGACTATCACATATAATATTATTTTCTAGCAGAAACTCCTTTATGTGGTTCTTTATCAAACTCTCTAGGACCTTTCCAACTATGGACGTTAAACTAACAGAAATAACAATCTCAGGCAGAGTTTCAACATCTGCTGCATTCTCAACTGTAAGTTTTATTTCAGATGAGTGATAGCAAGGAAACCAGAATCCTGCAAAAGCATAATCCTAACCTTTTAAAAATGATTGAATTTAAGACTTTTTTTAAATGATCTTTAAAAAAACTTGAAGCTTTAAATAGAAGCCCTATTTTCTTGCTATCCTTTTTAATGCACTGAGTCATCTTTCCTCCACATTAATTAACTGACCTCTTCTTGCTTTCCTTCATTTTTTTTTATCTGCTATGGCTTTGTGCTAGTATTGCAGCTGTTATAGAGTCGGGAGGTTTGGTGGCAGGCTGCTAATTGGCTGCTATTCTAAAAGTAATGAATTTTACAGCATGTCACAGAATACTCTAATTAAAAATACAACTCTGCACACATTACGCTTGTCAGTTCCACCATTCCACACTCAAACTCATGTATAACGGACATGATACAAAATGCTGAAACGGGGGCTCCAACCTTGTTTGTATTTATCACTTCCAGGTTCTTTATTTAGGAATGATGCTGAAATGTTCAAACAGAGTAAAAAAAAGCAAATGATTTTTTAAAGTCCACCTCTTTTATCTGTTCCTTATTCTGATCTGTTTGTAAATCTAAGATGACAATCTGAAGCCAGGAATTCATATTCACATACTAATATGTATATTGTTTCCTAATACTTGCCTTAACCAATCCTCCATAACGAAGAAAAAACGTCTGAGTAATGTAATAAAATCCCTGCACTTATTAACCTATGACAAACCTAAGACCTAAAAACATCAAAATGAGTATTTCCAGATATGTAGACAGTCTAATGTGAACCTGTGACCATCGGTGGTTGTTTGGTTTTTTTGTTGATCTTTGGGGGATTGACCTCCTATATAATGATGCCTACATTGTCCTGGGTTCAATCCCATTTGGATGAGCCAGTAGGATGATACCACCAGGATATTACCAGGGATTTTGACTAACATTAACATTATTCTATGATCATTGTAATGGGCAATTCTTCCCACCAATGCTCAATGAATTGATTTAATCAAGGGTTCTCTGAGACCTGATATTTATTTTAAGGGTTTTTCTCAAGTAAAACGTTTGGAAAAGGCTACTAAAGATGTTTTAGCATTTCCATAATTTTATCAAGCAGCAAGTGAAGAAGGGAAGAATCGTCGAAGTAAAAGGAAGAAGACATCCTACCATACTAGAACTGTGATGGATGGTAAAAATTCTGCAGTTCTGGCAGCTGGAGGACAAAGTAAGTCCTCTATGCTTACCAGAGATAAAAGTAATAATGCTATTTTATGAGATTCCAGTTGTTCTCATTTTAAAACAATGACTTGCCTACCTCTGTAGCTGCAGACACTGTAGAAATTCATCCACCAAGTTCTAATTCTTCGTGCCATTCTCTCAGGCAGCCCTGGTCACATGCTCCCCCTCCCAACATTGACCTGTCAATCTTCCATTCTTTACTAATGAACAGAACAGGTACACTGGAGGGGGCG
Organism: Pyxicephalus adspersus; assembly: GCF_032062135.1. Taxonomy (NCBI): domain Eukaryota; kingdom Metazoa; phylum Chordata; class Amphibia; order Anura; family Pyxicephalidae; genus Pyxicephalus; species Pyxicephalus adspersus. Next base: position 69,644,360 of record NC_092865.1, on the reverse strand, counting down.
AAGGGTGAGATGAGCTGCTGAGAGGACTATATAAATGACTTCAGTTCTTTTACATGGGACTTTAAGTATGAATAGTTTCACAGTGCCTTGTACTATAAATGTTGGCTCTATTTATGTAACAAAAGTAATTACAGGTTGGGACTACCTGTAATGCCTTTTTTTTTTACATAAATAGAGCCAAAATCTAAAGGGTCACATACAAGATAGGGACTGTAGGTTTGTTCTTAAGTTGAATTTGTATGTAAGTCGGAACAGGTACAATATTTTAATAAATGCAATTAGAACAGATGTTTGTCCCAACATATTAGGCAGTGTAGTGTCAGTTACTGTATAAAATCCTCACTGTGAGTTTATCACAAACAAAGCAAAAAAAAGGAGCCTAGACATTCATTAACTTCTGGAGCAAGCTGTGCTTTGATATGCAAAAAGAAACATCTGCAGAGATTGTCTTGGTCATTAAAGAGTCACAAGAACTTGCAGAAGAGCTCACCCCCTAAGATCACCCACATCCTCAGCTGTGTTTAGCAAAAGATTTCTTCTGCAAGTCATGCAAACTGCCCCCTCCCCCCATCAAGCCTCTGTCCTGCACACGAGCGAGCCCGGTTCATGTCTAGGAGTCGTCGTATGACAGATGTCCTTTACTCGGGGGCTACCTGTATACTAAAAAAAGTAAATTTAATGATGCACTACTTATTAAATACAAAGCAATGTTTTTATATGATAGAAAACATCAATACAATACATCAGTACAATACATCAGACCATGTTACTCTGCATATAAAACATTTTACTAGTTAATTGTGTATGTACCTTTGAAGTCTTTGGCAGGAACAATTGCAGAGGAAATAAAGGTCTATGGCACTGTCATTGCTTTGAATCAGATTGGATATAGTGTGTACCGCATTTTTCGCCCTAGAAGACGCTCCGGAATATAAGACGCACCCAATTTTAAAGGAGGAAAATCTAGAAAAAAAAGATTCTGAAAGATTATTCCCTTTCTGATCACTCATGTGCCATTCAAATTCCCTTTCTGATCACTCAGTGTCATTCAAAATTCCTTTCTGATCACTCTGTCATTCAAATTCCCCTTCTGATCACTCTGTGCTTTTTTTCCACTGTATGGCAGTTAGGACAGGGAACAGCAGGTGGCGCTGTGCCGGCTTCTTTCGCTCTGCTTTACAGAAAGGAGAAGACACGTGCTGCTGCCAGAGAGAAGAGGAGACAGACGCTGGATCAGGTATCGGGTGAGTATAATATTTTAGTTATTTTATCACACCTTTGTCGTATAGGACGCACTAACTTTCCCACCCCCCCAGTTTTGAGGAAGAAAAAGTGCGTCTTATACTGCAAAAAATACGGTAAATAACATGAATTTATCAGAGCCCTGTGATGGTCGCCCCACTCTCAGTCTCTCCCCGCACAGATTTTCCTGTTTTTAAAATAACAATCTAGGCACCTATAGACTGAATGTAATCATCACAGACTGATTAACGGAGCCATTACCTACATGTCAATAACAAAAGGCCACAAACCACTATTTTTCTTCAAAATAGCTTTATTGTTTTATGAGCCAGGCTTTATATAGACTTTTTTTCGGCTGAGTGGTTACCTGCTTCTAGACACCTAACCACTAGACATCAAGGAACATTTAATCATATTTTATGACGGGAGTTGACGACTGTTTGCTGAAAAAGTTGGAATTCTTTGAAAGAGGTTCAAGTGGCAGACCGCTGTGGGATGCTGTATGAGAAATCGGGAAAAAAAACATCATATATGCTTAAGTGGTATCATATAACCAAGTAATAAAATAAGAGCCAAGGATTACAAAGCTAACAATTTCTAAGGGGCCTATAAGGGTATAAACAAAAGTAGGGCAACTCGAAAGCATACACTTATGATTTTTAATAACTGAATTTGTTGGTGGTAGGTTGCACTCATCATTTCAGTTTTATGTTCGCGCTGTTTGGCTTGGTGTCTTCTGGGTGCTCCAACCTTCTTTTACATTCATAAAGTATTCTGGTAAGTTATTTGATTTATAATGCTATAAATGTGTGAGCTTGTGGCAGGGATAGAAGATCAAGGCCAGGGATTATTGTAAAAGGCTCACTAGTCTAAGCAAAACTCTGATGTCAGCTTTCCCTTATTGTTGCTGGGTAAAACTTACAATCACAGCCATTAGTTTTCATGGTTTGAATATTCTTTATTAGGTTAAACAGTTAATTAGATAATGAAATCAGATCTTGTAACTTAGCTTTGCTTTTTAACGGGGGTTCAAAGGATGGTCCTGGTAATCCTGAAAATAGCAGTAAGCAAAGGCTTTTTACAAAATCGGCCAAATGTTCTATTTTTTGTATACTGTGTTTATGAATATTATGCTTTTAAAACTGAACGTTTCCTTTGTCTATGTTGGGTAAAGTAACATTTTAACTTCAGTCAGCCCATCAGCAGCTTACACTTTATATTTGATCCCTCATCACTTCATTTACTACCATGTCTGAAGAGGAAAAGCCTTGTGTAAACCCTGGGTTTACTAAGTCCCCATGGTCCTATAATGGCCAATCACTAAGCACTATGCCAAGCAGCAGAACTCTCACCTAAAACAAAAGTTTTAGATCACATGTTCCCCTTCTCCTGAGTGATCAGAATTTTCCTTGTCTCCAGCTGGTAAACAAAACAGCACGTCAATGAAGAGAGGATTAGTGGAATGGCCCCGATTTATAAAAAGCTCAAAGGCTGGAGATGATATACATCACTGAAACAAACCTGTTGTGGATCTGGTCCAGGATCCAATAGATTTGATAGCAAATGGCTTTGAAGAAATCCATTCCAGGTTTGCTGGATCACCCAGCTTTACTGAGGAAAGTGTATCCTCTCTAGCCTTGGAGAACTTCAACCCCCTGAGTGGTAATCCCGAGTTTTGCTTGGGGTAATGAAAACACACTGAAAGCAACACTTGGGGTATCTAAAAACATAAAAAAAACACTTACCTGGTCCCATCGGGGTCCTGCACTTGGGATCCCATCCTTGGGCTACATCCTTTTCTCTGATCTTCCCCTGGTGAGTGCACTGACGTTCCCCAGGAATTCCTGGTGACATTGGTGCATGTGTCAGTGCGTGTGGGAGCGCGGGCAGGAAATCCAAATTATTTTGTATGGGATTTAATACAAAATAACTGTATTGAATCTGATAAAAGTAATAATTATATATATATATATATATATATATATATATATATATATATACACACTTAGGTCCATAAATATTTGGACATAGACAACTTTTTTCTAATTTTGGTTCTGTACATTACCACAATTAATTTTAAATGAAACAACTCAGATGCAGTTGAACTGCAGACTTTCAGCTTAAATTCAGTGGGTTGAACATAAAGATTGCATAAAAATGTGAGGAACTAAAGCCTTTTTTTTTTTTTTACACAGCAGCATGTCTATGTTCAGATCTGGCTACAGGTAACTATAGGAATCCCAAATGTTTTTGAAAAACTAAAGATTGTTCTTATGTTCTTCTTGCTTTCTGAGCCTTCCTATTGACCAATGGAAGATTCTACTTTGCAAGAAGCTAGGCTGCCCAGACCTACTTATTGCTATGACATAGTTTTGACTAGAAAAGAGCCAGATGCAATATTCGGTTGCAGCATTGGGTAAGGCAATTATGGGAACCCATTTGAGGACAACTTTAGATTACTGGTATTCTTTTTAGATTTTAAAAAGGATTGGCAAGGCTATATGTTGGCTTTCAAATGTGTTATATCAGGTACCCATGAATCTAGGTATGGGTATGCATTGACATTCAAGTCTGCGTCCATATAGTACAGTTTCATTGTTTTTAATAAATAATTTATTATTTTTTATTAATAAAAGTATAACAATATTTGATAACTATCTATTCCCTGTGCCGATTGGTGACATTGTGTCTGAAAATGTCAGCAATACACACTGTATGTCACTGATACCATGTCTGTGTGTCTGACACTGAGAGGACAGTGTGAGCTCTGATTGAATTTCTCATTTCAGCAGTTTAATCTCTGCAGGTTACCAGAGCTGCTTCCTACTTCCATCTGCAGTTCACTATGAACATTGCAGTAACTGGAAGTTACAAAGAATCAGATTAAGGAATGCTTATGCATTGGATGGATGTTGTCTGTAAAAATGGTTTACATAAAACAGAATTCATTGCACATGAATTTACAAATATATTTTGTGTGATTGCTGTAAAAATATTTTAATTGCTTCCCTCTACACAGCATACTTTTCTAAAAACCTTTATTAGTATCTTATTACTATAAACCCTTACTATCCATCTTCTTATTGCCCTGACATTTGCTTTGTTCACATGCTAGGCCTTACAAATCTTCACATCACATGTTAGATGCCTGCGTCCCGTGCCATGCTGTGGTTTCTTCCATTGTCCTCACTACTGTGCCCTGTATTGGTGTATGGACTTGTGGAAGTAGCTACAGGGATGTGACATGACTCAGAACACACCGAATAACACCCCTTCCCATTTTTAACAATTTCCCATCAAAATAAACGCACAATATTTCTTCGTTAAATGGCCTTTTATTACAACAATCTTATCAAAACAATGTTCTTAAATATCAAATAACAATAATTACCGGTAACCTAACAGTCCCCACCTTACCCCATATCTGGTTGCTGGCCTCGAAGGCTCCCACCTAATAAGAATTGCTCCCAGCCGCCAATTCTCCCAACTCGTGAATGATATATCCTTTTAAAATGAGCACTACCACCATATTTGTATTCAAACCACAACTTTTACCAACCACAAAGACTCCACACCAAAGATAGGTCCCCAACCCCATCAACCAACACACACCACTCAACCCTAACTCACAATCCCAGCGATCCCTTAATATAAAATCGAATACAACAAAAAAGTGGCGGGAAGATTTCCTCTGTACTCCGTCTGATTTAATGATCTCACCCCTTTTACTTTTTATCACCTTAACCCCATCCTCACCTCCGACTCATTACCTATCCCCTAAATTGACATCCTGATCACTTCCAAAACAAATTTATTAATCCAATCCTGTCTGCCCAGACATGCTGGCCTTCCACTATGCTCCCCTTGCCTCCCACTCCAAAGGCCTGTCTGAATACAGAAATTCCTGAAAAGCACAAATCTGAGGAATGAGTTGCAGGAAATGTGAGCATAAGGTCTTCTGCAGGCCCTGCTAATTATTAAAGGAGAAAAATCAAATACAGACAAAGGTTTGGGATAGCATATCGTAGATTTTAGACTTTGAAGAACTACAGTGTCACACTAGTGGAGACTGGGCCACTAGGGGGTGCTATGGCTTTTACAAAAAAGGTTTGAGCCCTAAGAAGGGTCAAGGTGCGGAGTCTAAAAGGCAACCAAGTCTTCTCCAGAGCCTCTAGTGGTGAGGTGATGTTGTGCTGCTGGTTACCGCCAGGTTGCGGTCCTTCGACACACCAGGGTGGGCAGGAAGATACACGGCACCAAATCACTAAGCAAAAAAATTGTCAAGGAAGGCCGGGGTCAGGGCAGGCAGCAAGCAAGAGGGGTCAGGGCAGGCAGCAAGCAAGAGAGGTCAGGTCACAAGCCAGGGGTCAAATACCAGGGATCCAGGAAATGAATACCAGTGACACAGGGGCCACCGCTGACACAGGGAACACAGGAGACACTGGAAGCAACAGGAGGCACAGGCGACACAGGGATAACCACAGACAAACACTGGAACAGCACAAGGAATTAGGCTGGAAACACACTGGGCAACAAGGGGTAACACAGAAGCTGGACAGAGGAAATACTGAATCAATCAACAGGTGTACAGTAACTTGCTCAGAAACTAAGGGCTCGGCACTAGTGGAGACACGTTGCACGAATGCTGAGTGCTGTGTCTGAGATAGCTGAATAGCCAGGGATGGTTAAGAGGATATTTTCTGATTGGTCAGCAGGTTGGTCAAAACTGATAAAGCTTGGTAGAGGCACCTGCTCTTTCGTGAGGAAGAAACAAGTGTAACATACAATGTACATTACTTAGCAATTGAGCAAATATACCCTGTGATATAATTATGTAACTTGTGATAAAACCATCAAACAGAAAAATACATAGGAAAACAAGAAGGAAATCAGTAAAAGACAAAACCAAAACATTACTCCCATCTTACCTGTGAAGGCTCACATCTAAGTGGGACATTGCAGGTGCATGCTAGAAGATCTCTACTACAAAGTCTCTCTAAATCTATCACCATTTTGTCAGGAACTCTTTTTGCTGTATGGTCTTCACTCTTTGTATTTTATATACATGTTGTAGTTTTAGTAAGATGTGGTAAAAGGTAGGGAGGGAGCACTCAAGGTCCAGCTCAACGTCCTTGCAGTTTATATGAGGGATAGGAGTTTGGCTCCTTTATATTAGCCACTCTTTTTCATCATACCCAGGATCAAAATCTATTGTGCTGAGGGTTGTGTCTTCCAAGGTAGCTCCTATAGTTGAGAAATTGGCTTAAATGTGAGAAAGTGCTGCATCCATTTTGAGAATTCCAAAGTCTGTTTGGAATAGTCTAATGCAGTGGTCCCCAACATGAAAAAATTTTGGAGGTCTGCGGCTTTGGCTGGTGCACTGGCCAGAGCCGCGGACCATGTCTCCCGTATGCATCGCAGGGTCAGGGTGGTGGGCAGGTTGTCTCTGGACTTTTCTCAGACCTGCGATGGGAGAGTGGGCTAGTTCTGGTATCATGATGTCAATCTAGGGGAAGTTTCTTTCCCTTTGAGTGACACACGGCTCCCCGCACAGGTGCAGTTCGGAGTCCATAAATTTAGTGGTCCAAGAGGTTGGGGACCACTGGTTTAATGTATTCCTACAAAATAGTTAAACATAAGTTGTATTTGACCATGGCTTTAGATTCTGAGCTGAAAGCAATTCACTATATATCAAGGGTGTTGCTCCAGTCTTTGGTTAAGAGATTAGAAATTGCCTGGAAGACATGGTAATTTGCTTGAAAAGTGAAGTGGATATTTTAGGAACTATTGAGGAGTATTTTTCAGATTTTGAATATAGTAAAAGCTTTATAGGCATTGGTCCTAACACGGTGTAATAATAAAGTTGTTTTCTTCTTATGCCAGTTTGGGGATATGTGTGTAGTTGTGAAGTACCAATCATGTCACATGGAGGGGGAAGTGAGTCTCATTCTCACCGATACCTGGAAGTGCCAGGTATTTCACTCTGCTTGAAGCATATTATTGTAGTGGCAGGGGAATGGGGAAGGGGAGCCGAGGAAAGGGTCAGATTATGTTGCAAAATAGCATGTGACATTTTCTTTAAAATTTCATCAAAGCATGGATTGCATATGGCTCATTTCCTAACCATGTCAGCATAGGTTTTAATCTAAAGTGTTTGTCAGTTTAAAATATTATTAAATCAGGTATTTATATAGCTCCAACATATTATGCAGTGCTTCTTCTTCTGTATGTATGTTACTAATTGGATACAACATTCAATGAATAGTGTAGACAACATCACTACCTTTCTTTATTACTACTTTTTAAATTTAGGCTTAAGTAGAAGCATTCAGTGAAACAAAACCAAGACACCTCCAATGTGTCATTATGTATTATCATATAATGGGCATTATCTCCAAAAAAAAAAGCTCCAAAAAAGCATTGGTGATTAACAAAAAGAGTGACAAAACCAAACTTAGATAATCACTGAATATGGCTACTCGTTTTTATGAAGAAAAAAAATGGAAGAAAAAGATCTATAGAGATAGAAGGGAAGGGGGGAAACAGAATGAGTCTATCAGGTTTTGGAAAGGATTTGCCCACCCTGAACCACTCCCCTATGACAAGCATAAACAATATAAAAAATACAAGAAAGCTAAGGTATATTTGGGGTAACAAAGGTATATTGTGATAGAACAATCAATACTAAGAATATTCAAATAAGTATACAAGGTTTTTCACTTGTTTTCCATCTAATTGGTGTGGAAAAATGGTTGCTTGACTAGTACAATATAGTCCCTTTGAAGATGGTAAGTATTAATGTCTCATACCCGACACGTTTCGCCATTCGGCTTTATCAAGGGATAAAGAGCGTGTTGTCTTACACTGTAAAATAATGAAATTACAGAAAGTAAGGATGTTTGTGATCATATAAATCTAAATACAAAATAAAAACAAAAATGAAGGTGTCTTTATAAAGTAATCAAGTGTGGTAATCGATATACATGATGAATTTTTAATTGGTCGAGTTGTGTTGATGTTTGGTGATGTACCGTTTGTGTCCGATGTTCAAACTAAATTTGTTGATCTAGTGTCGTAAACAGTAAGTTGTATTACTTAGAAAAAGTACGTAATAGGGTCTGTATGCAGTGTTGATATTGTATTTATAAAGGGGGTCACACTTACTGGTATTGTTGGCAGGGACGCCCTAAGAACGAAGAATTATGGGTTTTCGGTATTAAGGAGAGGTTCAACTGTATCTATGGTACATATGAGTTTCATTATTACAAGTTTGGTAAAATAATTAATTAGAATGAATTGCTTATATATAAAATAATGGATATTGAATGACTTACCAGGACAAATGATTGGGTATGGAAGGGGTTAAATCTTGTACATAAAAGGGCTCTTAATTGAGGCTATGATGGAAACAAAAAGGAGTATAAAAAATTTTTTTGCATAGGTCGTCAAAGAGCTTTTTGTGAAATGGGCTTTTATATTTTAAATGGTATACTGTAATGACTTGTAAGCTTTGGACTTGATTGGCATCCATTTTACAGCTCTTTGGTTCTGAAATAATTCAGAATTCCTTGACTGGTGCATTTGACCAGCTGCATGGCAATGCCAACACTGTTTAGATTGTATTAAATCCCATTTCAGAGGTCATTACAGTGTTTCAGGCATGGGGTTTCCTGCAGCTTCCACAAGTAGATGGTATACTAGAGATAGTTCTATATATTGATTTATATGTCTGACTTTTCCAGGAGAAAAGAAACAGAAGGGGATTTGGGTCCAAAAAGAGTATTTTTTGTTCCGTGGATTGAAGTCACATTGTTGATACTTTCCCACATATTTATTCTTGCCATTTATTGTTCTTTGCAGCTTTGATTAAAGGAATGTATTTGTTGTGTAGAATGATTGCCTCTATTTTTCAGCCATGGTTTACTGAGGAGAGGAGACACAAGCCTGCAGCTCTCTGCCTGTTTTAAACTAAAACATTCATCATGCTCTGCCAGCTGTTGACGGTAAGGTGAATGGCTGTACATGCTATAAATCTGCACGCTACGGTATAAATGCATGGCTGTGCCCCCAGTAAATGTCATGGTAATACCCTTTTACATGGCAGTTATATGGCGCTTTAACTTCCTGGGATTAGGTTGTTTGTGCGAAAATACATATCAAATGAATCATTGCACTTATGTGTTTATTATTTTGATTAAGAGATGAGTCCAGCTAAGACTGATATTTCCTCTATGGTTTTTTGGTGGTGTATGCCATCCACTGGTTTCATATAGCCCTTTGGACTTGCTATAAGACCTGGCACTGCCCCTGCAGCACAATAAATGTCATGCTGTATTTTCTGTAAAGTAAAATAAAAATCCAACAGGAAAAGGATTTATCATCATGGCTTCATCAGAGATATCTCTGTGCTTTAGAAATCTCATAGGTCAGGGTCCCCAAAATAAAAAAGATTATAAATTACATTTGATATGATAGAGATGTTCAGACAATGGTGTGCAATCTATATCTTTAAGCTAGCAATCTTACAAAATGGATAGCAAACATATATTGCCTCCATGGCTGACTATGATGACATCCTGACTACTTTTACAGTTTGTTTGCAATAGCCATATAAAGCCTCACAAATATCTCCACCTATTTCTAACTTTATGTGCCAAGACAACATACGCAAGCCAAATCCTGCTTCTTCAACTATAAGTGGATCGGGCAGCCACAAAGGCTTGATAGGAATAAGGCCGATGCATTTTTGCATTCCATGCATAGTTGTCTTCAGATCAGCTTGCTAATTTAAGCACTTGATTTTTTGTTTAGGCTTTAGCTAATCTAAAATGGCCAAATTACACATTGAATTACAAATCAGATTTAATTTCCATACTGTTTTACTGGTACAATGCTAAATGATCAAGCAAATTGCATGTTTCAGTAACTCCTCCAATTGCAAAATACACTCGAGGTAATATGTTTATATTCCAGGAAGAACATTCTGACTTTCAGTCCATATATAGATAGTGGATAACAAATGATTAAATCGGGACTAAACAAAAAACAAAAAAAATGACACTGACCTTTATTCTTGCAGATCCCTCAATGGCGCTGGTCCTTTCTGTGATCCGATCCAGCGTCGTCCTGGAATTCCTCTTCCTCAGCGCCAGGCGCTGCCATTTTCAGTCTTCTCTTCAGTCCTCCTCCATCTCACTGCGCAGGTGAGAGATCAGGTGATGTAGCCGCTGTAACGGGGAAACTGCACTTGTGAGAGATCGGCATCTCTTTCCCTTAATAGAAAAAATGCCCCTTCTGCATATGTTCGAGAGTAGGGCAAGGAGTTCCACTTAAAATAAATAAAAACTATTAACATTAGGTCAGCTTTAGTTAGATGTTAAAGCTTTTTTTCCCAAAATATACAAAACCATGCCAGTACTCCATTTATATTTTGGGTCAGGGGTATCTTGTATGTATAGGCTAACCTTGCTTTGAGTTTCACATGCTTCCTTTTTTTACCAAGGCAATATTTTTGACACATGTATACAGAATTCATCAGCAAAGTGCTCAGGTTAGTTATTTGGACTTGGAGTCTGTGTCACTGTAGAGGCCTGTGTGTTGCATGTAATGGAACCAATAAATGTGGCAAAAGGGAAGCTGTGGATAGCTCTGCCAATGTGTCATTCATCAGTTTACACCTAGCACAAGTAACTTGTGCCTTGGCAGAAGACAAAGTTACCAGCATTCCAAAGTACAGTATTCTTGCTTTGTTGTAAAAGCAATGTTACAACACATTTTAAAGCCACTATGTTGCCCTGAGGAAGCAACCCTGCACGGCTGCAAAGTGTTGGCTTTTCAACATGTTGTGACAGTGCTTTTACAATAGTACTACAGAACAATACAATACTTAAGTACAATTTAAAAAATATGTAAAAGCTACTTTACCATGCTAACACACATCTGTGTCTTCTCTAACCCAAGTGTAACAAATCTCCCATTATAGCAATAAATACATTGATAACAAATATGCCTTGTGGCTTTTTTTCAAAAATGTGCAGGTGTACACCAGGAGTCCAACATGGTCTAAATGTCTAAATGACTCCTATTGTCAAACTGTGAAAATACTAAAAAAGGAGAGTAAAGTCAGGGTCAAATTCACTGGATAAAGTGATTACAAAAGTCCATTTATAAAAAACAATAGTGAAAGTGTATAATCAAAATACAATCTTGGTAAGGCGGTCCCAGACGTTATAATAGTAGGGATATGCCTTACTTTCTAGACAATTAATGTCTGACTAAATAGTTGCAACAGTTATACATTCTCCAAAGACTCTGTCCCGATGCATTTCACCTTTGGGCTTTATCAGGAGGTACAAACAGACTGTCAGAGCAAGAAAGATATTGCTGAAAAATACGTTTACATAGGCCGTCAGCCGGAACTTGCTTAATGGTATAGAAGTAAGACGGTTCCAAGGTGGTTAGTACTAAGATTAGTACTATTACTACTATTGTCTATTGTCAGTAGTAAACGTCAGGTTAAACCAAGAAAAAAAGCTGGATCGCGTATTCCATATGTCAGAGCCGTTAGCCGTTTTTTTTTTTATATTTGAATCACTACAAGGTTGGCAGTAATCTCTGATTGGTGATTTAGGTAGGGCCATGTTTTCTTTTCCTTTTTCCCATGCCTGTGAAAATACAAACAACTAAACATAAAAATGTTAAATTAGAACCCAAAGAATGGGCAGTGGTGCAGAGAAATATTAGATGTTGGACAGAAGCCCTAATGAGTAGAATGGGTAGAATGGAATAGATTTATGTAGGAATTGATGATCCTTGGTCACTAAATAGTTACGTCACTACAACCTTTTTTAATTAATAAGTATTCCTGCAATAAAACATGCATTGTGGTTGTGCTAAAAGGAGATATTTTTGGGAACTAGGTATAGTCACCTATCTTCCCTATCCCTTTCTTTCCTACCTTTTCTGTGTTAGTGTAGACCCCTGTAGTTTACAAAAAGTTCCAAAATAAGAGTTAAGTCCAAGAAGACAAGTTTATGGTATTTTTGTTATAAATATCAAGCCATTACCTATTTGGTAATATTGTGATAGCTGTGTTGAATGTCAGCACAGTGTATAATTTCTCCTGATTTTGATTTTCTTCAGCTCATCATTACTTTGTACTGTTGATATTTCTGTTTGACATTTGTATTTATATTGTGTTCTGTATGTTCCTCCTATAAAACAACAATGAGAAGGTTCTATTTAGTGGGATAAAGGTATAGGTATTAGCCCCACTATGGGCTTGTTTGCCAACCCTGGGTAATAAATATTATAGAAACACAGGGGGGAGAGGTTAGGTAGCAAACATGAAGATATATGTTCCCCCTTGTACTTACCTAATAAAAATATTTCAATTGAAAAAAATGTGTTGTACTGGGAATTTGAAGTGTATGTGGTTTAGGATATCAAAGTTTAAAGGCATATAACCCATGACTATAATTTTGGTATTGTGGACCAAATAAAGAATGTGTAACTGCTACATATAAATAATAAGTTCACTTTAAGTGCACTTACCCTCAAGTACCTATTTTTACCAGTGATCAAACATTTTATATTAGGATAAACTTTCCTAAACTACTTGGCCTAGTTATTTACCTTCACCATGTTATTCAAAGTCTACACATTGTCCAATTTTAAATGCAAATGTTGAAAGAAACATACAAACAAACAGTTTTTCCAGCACTTTATCATGACAATTTAGCACTTGGTACTTTGGTACAAAACAGCTGGTATAAAGGCTACTACAAAGAGTATACAAGTAAATAAAAGACACATTTCAGGATTTATAATTAGGTCTTTAAGAGGTGTCAGCTGTCTGTGGGAGGTAAGTGAGACAAACAGTTCTTCACATCTTCTAGGATTCCAATCATATGAATCATTAGTTAGGTTACTGGAATTATGACCACAAGCCACAATGTGCAACACCTCCGATCAGAGAAAAGAGAAGGAAGCTACAAAGGAAACTTCCAGTGAGGACAAAGCGAGACAAAGTCTTCTGCACATATTCTGAACTCCTATTTCACTGTGAACGATAAAAGATTAGTAAACCCAATATCATTTATAAAAATACCATTCACAAATTCATATTCAGTATGAGTTGTTTGGCATTTTTACAGTTTAGTGATTATGGATGAGTGCATTAGCTCCCAAATTGTTATATTTCCCTTTGATGAAAAGGAAGCCCAATTTTTACTTTTTTTTTTCAACAGAACCTCATTTTGGGCTCAAAGTGCAAACAAATAAAAATCATTTCTTTACTTTCTTGCTGACAATATATTACCTGTACAATCTTACCTGGCCTGATCTGCAAAGGCGTATTGTGAGCACACATGACATGTACTTCCCCTGATTCATTACATGATACATGAGTGGCCTTTCAGTATGTTTAAAGAGTGTCAAGATAAGATGGTAGTACGTTACTAACACTAAGCACATATTGACTTTTGAAAAAGTCAGTATTTGCATAATATCATACAAGGCTTCTTAGAGGAGTTGACACTTTCTGTGCAATTACTGTGTGTGTAGTCAATTTGTGTTAGAAAAATCTTTACTTGAAAGTGTTTTAATTTTGGTTTCGATAAGCTCCTGAAAAATGTACATGTGAAGGTGATGATTAAATGAATTTATTTAAAGCAACCTGCAAGTTATATTCTCGGGCCCTTCAGCCGTAAAACTATATTTTCAACCTTGCTGAAAAAATAATGTGATGGATACTGGGGGTTGCTCATGGTAATGGGATGCTTACAGGGCATATAATAGGCAGCAGACTACAAAAAAGTCCAAAATAACAGCAGTATTTATTTTAGCCAGGTATTACAGCACACACTCAACAACTCGATAACAAAACAATAAACAGTAGCCCGACTGGGCATCTGGCTACTCCACTTGGTGTCCACTCTACCTAACACACTATATCAGTACTGTTAACTCACAACTTTATAGTATTGTTTGGCCGTTGGCTTTCCTGGAACCCTCTGGCTCTC
>NC_092865.1:69627706-69629633 GCF_032062135.1 Pyxicephalus adspersus | reverse complement strand
CACCTGAGTGCAGGTGGATATATCCTAAATCAGGGTTGGGCCAAGGAACCCACCCTTTCCCTCCCTTGGCCAGTTCCCGGGCCCTAAAGAACCTAGCTTTCTTCTAAAAACCTATACATCAATTAACACTTTCTTTTCCCTGGAGCCTTCATTAACACTTTTCCCTGACATTTTTAGGGACACTCTGTCATAATAACTTTAACTGAATATGATCGGTCATATTGTATCACATAAACCACGAGACTGTCAGGCGTTATGTTGAAATAAATCCATCCTAGACTGTATGGCTGAATGTAAATGGTAAAATCTTCACAGGAAGCCTCTCAGATTTCCTAGAAGTCAAAGAGTGCATAAGATATTGAGGGTTTCTCTGGCCGCAGAGCATAAATGGGCCACATTTTTACAGCAAATTTGCGCAGGATAAATTTGAATATTTTCAATTTGATTGCCTTAAAGCTAATGTGAATATTATACAACAGAATAACTGAAAAGCAGTTCTTGCAGACAAAAGACTAATCCTGGATTAAGCAGCAGCCAACAAAATTACCCCGTTTACTAGGAAAAGACAGACAGATAAATTCTCAGAACCCTTTGGACTGGGAGTTTTGCAGCATGTATGCATGAATATGGTGAGTGGACAACGGTGAGTCCCTCGCACATTCTGTACATTAGGACATCACTTATGCACTATTCATTGGCCCACTGGCCGCAGTTTGGACTTTTCCTGTTAAAAACTGTAGATAAGTGCCAAGCATAAAATATACATAGATAAAAAGAATTTTACAATTAAAAGATAGCAAACAATATTCTGTGAAAGCAATGTAGTACAATGTCCTTAATATAAAATGGGTTCTGCATTGTGCTGTTATAATGATTACAGGGCTTTGCTATTATGTGCACAGTGCTATGACATTACTATAGAATGAATGCAGTATTTTCATTTTATTTTGCAGTATTTCAGACATCATCTGCAAAGCTGCTCATTCACCAGGTCGGACCATAGAGTGGTGGCTACCTGAGAGTAAGGAGATGATGACCCTGATTTATTAAAGCTCTCCAAGACTGGAGAGAATACACTTTCACCAGTGAAGCTGGGTAATCCAACAAACCTGGGATGGATCTGGTCCAGGATTCAAAGCATTTGCTAGCAAAAAGCAAATGACATTGAAGAAATCCATTCCAGGTTTGCTTGATCACCTAGCTTCACTGGTGAAAGTGTATTCTCTCCAGCCTTGGAGAGCTTTATTAAATCAGGCCGGATGTCTAGATTTGAGCTCTCTAATTCAATAGCTACTTTTGTAGCAGAATTTGGGTTTTGTTAGACAGGTGTAATGAACTTCTAGAACAAATAGTTTAATTAATTCTGATTTTTAAATCAATTATCCCAAACTACAGGAAAGTCTTACCGGCTCCCAGATGTAAGTTTTTCTTTTACATAGTTACATAGTAAGTCAGGTTGATAAAAGACATAAGTCCATCAAGTTTAACCTCTAGGGAAATAAACGTATCCCAGATATAAAACCTTATAGACAAAGTTTTTCAAAATTGTGTTGTAGCGTCACCTTGGTAGATCATTGATCAAATGGTTTCAGCAAATATTGGAAAATGCAACGTTTCAGCATGAACATCATAGCTACTCTGCCATGCAATATGTGTTAATTGAAGTCCGTTTTATGTGCTGTGCAGAGTGTGCAGATGATACTTGAGCAAATCAAGTTTAAAAATTCATGATTCACAGGTATTTACTACAGAATGTTTCCTAAGCAATTTGTTTGAATCATGTATGCACGAGTCTAACTTATTCACTTTAATTATATTGAATTCCAAACAAACATCTAAATATACAATTAGAATACATATACTTAAGATATTTTATTTACAAGAGCATTTTTATTTCTGTCCATGCCATCCCAGGATAGGGATCGGT
>NC_092865.1:69593893-69626948 GCF_032062135.1 Pyxicephalus adspersus | reverse complement strand
GTTCTATAATATCTGGAGTTGACATTTATACACTGATCTTAACCAATAAAGTCATTACATAACCATTGCTAGTTCAATTGGCCAAACATCTTTGTTATACTAAAAACATGCACTTGTTCGTATGTTATTATATTTTGTATATTACCAGCTGCTTTATTTTCCATGACCTGTAGGGCATTAACAACCACAACTTTCTTCTTATCAGCTCACTCCCACCCGAACAAGTGTGGGAAGGAGGACATAAGATAATCACGGGGGCACAGACCAGACTATTTACACGAATCTCCCTGTACATCCATATTACATGTATTCAGTATTTCGTATTTTTGTTTTTAACTTGCTACAAAAGATTAGCACTTAGCTAGCTCTCTAGGGGTACCATCAGATAGCCTTACTACCTTCAGTTTAAAATGTCTATCAGGAAGTTTAGTACATCCAGTGATACATACAGTACTTTTAAAAAATCTAATAAAATATTTACTTTTTTCTATAACCTCAAGCTTGATCTCTGTCTCCTGAATCCCAGACCTCACTTTTGATTCTTTAATGTGATGAAAAGCCTTATTGACATATATTCTGGCATAAAGAGAAGACCCAAGCCTAAAGCGGAACTAAACCCAAAATAAAAAACACATTTACCTTTAATCCTGCAGGTCTGTTGGAAGGTTTCTTCATTGGGGTCCCGCATCGTCCTTGTATCCATCTTCGGCTCGGCGCAGAGGAAGTGCTGGGGTCCAACATCTTCTTCTCTCTTCTTCCGGGTTCTTCTTCCTGCGTCACTGCGCAGTGCGAGATCGGGTGATGTAGAATGGGAATAAAGACTCCCGATCTCACTGCATATTTTTTCTTCTATTGATGAAAGGGTTGCCAAGAGCCTCCCAGGATGGATGACATAGGTTCCGTGGTGATTGTGGCGATTTATTTTTTTAAATAATGTTGCATCTAAAAAAATAAATTAATTTATAATAATAATATATAATAGTCTATAAGAGGGTGCTGAGAAGTTCCTGACCTGCCCAGAAAGAAAAGAGCCAGAGTTATGAAATAACACATTTATTTAACATATTCCCCCTGAGACTGATGCACTTGGTACAGCATAGTTGCAGCTTTTCCAGATTGTTCAAATAAAAGTCCTTTGGTTGGGCCGCAAACCAGCTCTCAGCAGCATCTTTGACGTCAGAAATGTCCTCAAAACATTGCCCCTTCTTCAAATTCGGTAAAAGATAATAGTCCAAAGGCCAGGTCAGGTGAGTAGGGGGGATGGTGGACCCAGGGTGGGAAACCCAGGGTGTTCAATTTGACAGCCACAACATTGGACGTTTGGGCAGGTGCATTGTCCTGCAAAAAATGGATCCCTTTGGTCAATTCTCCACGGAGTTTCATCTTAATTGCCACCTTCAGCTGGTCCAGGAGGTTAGCATAATACTGTTCAGTGATACTAGAGCCCTGAGATAGGTAGTCCACCAACATAATACCGTCTTTGTCCCAGAAAATGGACGCCATTACTTTTTTGGCCGATGTGTGGGTTCGGAACTTCTTCGGCCGCGGGAACCTGCTGTGGCGCCATTCCTTTGACTGTTCCTTGTTTTCAGGATCATAGATGTGGAGCCAGGTTTCATCCTCAGTCACTAACCTGTGCAGCTTCAAAATGGACCAAAACGGCTTTGGATGCTTCAGTTTGTTCCTTCTTCTGATCACTGTTCAAACAATTTGGCACCCACTTCACTGAAAGCTTGCGCATGTCTAGGATAGTGCTGATAACAAACCAAACACGCTCCCCTGAGATGTCAAGTATCTGGGCTAATTTTTTAGCTGGTCCGGTCCTCATTAATCAGCTAAAGAACAGCATTGCAGGTTGCCGGGTCAGTTGAGGTTGGGGGGCGCCCACTGCGGGGCTCATCTTCAACGGTGAAAATGCCCAGTCTTGAAACGAGATAACCAGGTTTTGACAGTGCCGTAGGAAGGACACTTCTCCCCCAGTGTCTGTGACATCTCAGTGTGAATGTCCTTTGCTGACTTTCTCTGGAGAAACAAAAACTTCATGACTTCGTAACTCCAACAACATGAAACTTGCTTGTGTCTCTGCCATCACAGCTTCTCACTAAAAGAAAAAACTGTTTTAAGAATCGCAAAGACCTGATATTTGCACACATTAGGCTGTCTTATGCCCCCACACTCATTTTTCTATTTCATCTGGAAGGGGGCAAAGCCAGGAGCTTCTCAGCACTCCCTTGTATGTAAAGTGAAAATTTTAAGTTTAGGTCCACTTTAACCTTTACCGAAAAAGTCAAGATTTGCCTTCAAATGAATCCATTTCCATTCATCTAAAAAATCCACTGGTTATTTAAACATGCAGTTTTATCTAAGCTTAACCTTTTTAATGAAATGCTTTGTTTCAATTTCTTATTATTCTGGTACATGTCAGTATAAAGAAGTACCCATATCTTACCATCTCTTACTACAGTGACTGGCTACTAGACTGTATCCAGGATTGTTTGATGAAATTACATGAGACCACATCTAATTTTAATTGTCATCTCTGACATCGGCCAATGCTTATCCTAATGAGGCTTCTGACTTCTACTACTTTAAAAAAAAATGTTATGACATTTTAGTTCTTCATATGAAAGGCTATAGTTCATTATTGGAAATCAACTGTATCTTTCGTAGCAATGCCTTGCATAACTTGGTTGGTGGCTTGGGGTTTTTAACATGTATAGACAAATAACTGTTTGTCCAGGGAGGTTAAAATCTGTCTTCACTTCCTTTTTCACTTCATAAACTCTTCATGATTTATATTTCACGGTTTACTTCCTCTTCTGAATGAGGCAGCATAAAACTCAAACTCTGTGTTGTGTTAAGAGAAGAAGCTAGTGAGTGGAGCAGGTAAGAGTCACAATGGCGTCTCCCAGTTTTGTGCAGTTTTGTCAGTGCAGAATGTTTAAGGGTAAAGCTATGAATATTTGTTTAGATTGTTTGCTATGGTTTATTAGATATATGTGATTTATTGTATATGCTGTGTTGTTAGGTGTGGGGTTAAAAGAAGAAGAATGCTGACTGGTTTGTTTGCTGTAGATTGTGTTCCGACCTACTAAACTCATGTAACATCTTGGCAAGCCTGTGTAGGAATAGTGATTACAAATTGTGAAAAGTGATTACACATTTTCAGAGTCCAACTTTTGCTACCCTCTTTATCATATAATGAGTTAGTTTTCTTATTTTATGCTTTTTTCACATATTTTGTCACCTGAAAAAAATGTAAGTAGTTTACAGATCGTAAATAACATTGCTTGTGCTTTGATGTTATGAGGGCAAGGTTAAAGAACTAAACTCAAAAGTACCCAAAACAACAGAAATACACTTACCTTCAATCCCGCAGGGCAGTCCGATCCATCCAGAAGTCTCTTCTATCATGTCTCGCGTTGTCCCGGTATCCCTCCTTGGGCATGGCCATCTTCGGGCTTCTTCCTACATCCCCTGACCCAGGCGATAGATTGGGTGATGTAGGTGCGAAAAAAACTTTGCTGATATCATTGCGCATGCGTGAGATTGGCATTTTTTTTCTTTTGACAAAAGGGCTCCATTTGCACATGCCTGAGATGCTCGGGCATGCGCAGAAGGAGCAACCAAGAGCCTTCCGAGATGCGTGACATAGGTAGGATTTTTACTCTGCATAAAAGGGTTGTGAAATTTCTGAGTTTAGGTACACTTTAACAGGTATTTTGTGTATCTTCTAAAAACAGAACCTGGTAGCACCCTCTTGCAGTCTCTGTATAGCAGAGATGGAGTGTTCAAGGAAAGGGCAGCACAGGTAGTCAGTTTATGTGGAGACATGAAGCATGCTGATAAGAAGGGAAAGTAGAGCAACAAGGCCTGATTTATTAAAGCTCTCCAAGGCTGGAATGGATTTATTCAAACTCAATTGCTATACAAATGTGTTGAATCCTGGACCAGATCTATTCCAGGTTTGCTGGATCACCCAGCTTCACTAATGAAAGCGTATCCTTTCCAGCCTTGGAGAGCTTTAATTAATCAGGGCCACCAAGAGATGAACTTGTCATTCACTGCCTGGTAACTGGTTAAAGTAGGTCTGGGATCACCTCGTCTCACATGAAGTGGGTTGCATGATGCAGGCCATAAGGCTTAGTATATCTAGCATCAGATAAAGTACTGTGGGGTAAACCTTTGGATTAAAAAGTAAATATTGCAACAAAGGTGGTTTTGATTTTTTACCTTTTAATAGACTATTACCTTGATTATTCTTGTTATTTCAGTACTGAGTTCTATACCAGGTGATAAAAAAGCTTTACAACAAACCATCCCTTACCTAATATAACTAAGCTAAGATTTTGATGAAGGTTAATAAGGGCTTGTTTTTACTGCATGTTCAAGATATGTCGGAATATGCAAATATGTATCTAAATATGTAGATATTTTAGTATGCCTAGTATAGGAACAGACCTATTTTAGTGAACCATGGAGTATACCTGGGTTCAACAGCATAGCAAACAATATTGGATTTCATCTAATGTAATGGAGCTCTAGATTTATAAGTCATTATTCACTATTCCATAGGCTTATGCACAATGTGATCTTATCTTTAGGGAAAGTTGCTTGTCTTAAAGTTCCTTTTATATAGGCAGTAAGGAGAAATCCCCTATGCATGGACATACCTATCAATAAAAATCTTACAAATGTTAAAACCTTTACCACTGTGGGATTAACCAACAGGAAGTCTAATGCATCTTCCAGTGGGATTACTTAACAGGAAGTGTGTTGTGTGTAGAAGAATATTGCAAGGCAACACTTTCAGTTCTGACAATGTACACTTCCATAAAGCTAAACGTTAAACATTTATATTGGAAGGCCCTGGTCAGCACCAGTCCTCACCAGACACCAGTCCCCCAATCTAGGCCGCAGTCTTCCCCTTTAGTAAGCCCTGGTTAGGTCTCCCAGCACTCGGTTGCCCCCAGGACTTACTACGCAAGGAATGGTGTCTGGTGAAGAGCTGGCATAGGACCAGGAGCCCACAGATAGCAGTACCAAGATTCCAACAAAGACAAGTCCAGAATATAGAGCCAGAGGTCATAACAGATAATCTGCCCACCTTACGAGGTAGGCAAGGGCAAAACACAAGCAGAAGTGGGGTCACAGGCAAAAGGTCGGTCCAAGCAGCATAAACTCACAGGGTCAGAAACAGGCAAGGTCAGCAACAATAAGACCAGCACAGATTAGCCCAGTTTAACACTACAACAGGCACTGGTCACTGGGAGCAGAGAGACTATAAAGTCCCAGCAGCCAATGACAGCGCAGGACTGAGTCAGGAGCTATTTGCCTCTAAAATCCCCTTCAGCTGTGCACAGCCTCACCGAGTGGTGCTGGGGATGCCAAAAATACATCAGGCTGCACGGCTAAATGGAAGCAGGAGCTGCTGCTATCATAGTTCTCCTGGCTGCTGCAAATTACATCACTGGACAGAATAAACTGTGCTTTATACTGTGATGGTGCACAGGATTGCCGGACAGATAAGCACCTCCAAACATAAATACTTTATCGTTTGAAAAATAAAGTCAATGAAAATATTTAAAAGACCATTGAAAGTTGGGTGCAATAACACAATTTATGTGGAAACCATATGCTGTACTATTTCAGATATCATTCTTATAACTGGGTTGTTTTTTTACAGGTTTGATACGTTTTAGCAAAAACTGAAAGTTATTGATAATGTCCCTACCTCGTCAGCTCAGGGATGAGAGGTAAGCCAGAAATACTAAAATATCAGTGTCTGTTTATTTATCAACCTATATAGTCATATGCAAAATGTTTACTGAACGAAAAGGTAGGATAATATAGGCAATAAGTGAAAAATGTATTGCCCAAATAAATATCAATGTTATTTTCTTCATTTTAAATTTTACTTCAGGCGTTTAAATAGTTATAGAGGGGCAAGTAGCTGGTTGTCTACTATTTATCAGTTAGGTTTTTTCTTTTTATGTAGCCTAAAAGTGGTCTTTTAAGTGTACCCTCTTAGTGCTCTAAAAGCATTGTAGAAATGGTGCCTTGAATTCATTTGTAACTGAGAATTACCATCTTTAGGTCAAAATTAGGGATGAACAAGAATGCCTCTGACGGTCTCACGAAAATTTTCCCGAACATCAGATGGGTCTGCAAAATTTCGGCGAACAGATTTTTGCAAATGCCATTGAAGTTCATTGATAAGTACAGACCAGTGACTGTGGGAACCTGCAGTTCATCTGAGTTTAGTTCCCATGGTCACTGGGCTGTACTTATCAATGATAAGTACAGCCCAGTGACTGTGGGAACCGGCGGTCACAGCTGATTGGAGGCACGCGGGTGTCTCCAATCAGCTGTGACTACAGGCGAACTCGGATGAACTCTCAATGGAGATTCTGCTATGAGAGTTCATCTGAGTTCAGTTCCCACACACACAGTTCAGCATTGTCATCTACATGAAATTATCAGAATTTACTTTATTATTTTTAGTAGTAAATTATTTAATTAACTACTATTACACAGTATTTATGTAGCACCAACAAATTACTGCTGCACAAAGTCCATAGTCATGTCACTAGCTGTTCCTCAAAGGAGCTTACAATCAAATGTCCCTATATTAGTCATATGTCTTTAATACAGTCCAAGGTTAACGTTGGGGGGAAAGCCAAATAACCTAAATGCATGTTTTTTTGGAATGTGGGAGGAAACCCAAGTACTTGGAGGAAACCTACACAAACACAGGGAGAACCTGCAAACTCCATGCAGATAGTGTCCTGGCCATAATTCGAACCTGAGACCTAGGCTGCAAAGGCCAGAGTGCTACCTCTGAGCCACCATGCTTACCATGAAGTACAAGATGTCACACTAGTACAAGATGGATTATAAATGGTTAAATTGAGACTTGAAGTTTGTAGTTTTTGTCTGTTTTACTGACAATACTTTACCTTAAGGGATGTGTTGTTTTTTCCGAAATCCCCTTGGATTATGGTATGTGACCTAAAAAGATGCAATTAATGCTTAGTAGAGTTCCTCTTCAAAAAAAAACATCTAAGATACAATTAACTTAGTTACTCAGATAGTTAAAAAAATACATTGGTCCATTGAAAACAAATTTGTTAAAATAAAAAAATAAGTTATGTATTAGATGTCCTTAGCACAATCTGATCTTTGTATTTTTCTTTTCCCATCTAGTGATTTTGAACAATTGCCAGAAGATGTTCCAGTATCTGCCCACATTGCTGATGTTGAGGAGAGAAGTGGATTCTCAGTATACTATGTAGGCTCAGTTTGTACTTATATCATGTAAAATGGTATCTGACTGTGAAAGCAGCAAAGTACCCGTCTGTCAATTACCTTATTTCTCCTTAACACACTAAGTTTTTTTAATTTTGCTTAGGTAGGAAAAGTGTGCCTACAAAACATACACTGCCTGGCCAAAAAAGGTTCCCAAGTCTCTGGGAGCAAAGTTCCGATTTGGAGTTACAGTGCGTCAGATGAAAAAAGACATAAGTACTAGAGAAATAAACATATCCCAGATATAAAACCCAATGGATATAGTTGCTCCAGAGGAAGGCAAAAAACCCCGGTACAATTTGCTTCAACAGGGGAAAAGAATTCCTTCCTGATTCCATGAGGCAATCGGATGTTCCCCTAGATCAACTGTCTCTGTTATTTTTACTTTAAATCCTTAATCCCCAGTTATATTCTGTCAGCAGAAAAAGCCGAATTTAGTGGACTTAGAATGCAAGGAATGTGGGGAGGAAGGCAGTGTTACAGAAGCTTCACTAAGTACGACCTAATAACTTGATAAATGAAGTGACTTGACTTGGGGCTCAACTTGGAAAAATTCTTGGTGACTTGGGACTTGACTTGGACTTCAAGGGTGACGACTTAGTCCAAACCCTAAATGTTAGGACTTTGCATAAGTTTACTAAACTAGTACCGCAGCGAATGCATTCTGTAATCAAAGCTAAAGGTGGTTCAACAAAACATTTGAATGTGTGACCTTCTTGGGAAGTCTAATGGTGGGTGTGCAAAAAACTAGCATGTTGTGTAACTGGGGGTAACTTCTTAACATAATGGGTTGATTTCTTTCTGCAGGCATTTGTAATTGAAGTTAAAACAAAAGGAGGCAGTAAGTATATTATATACAGAAGATACAGCCAATTCCTCACTCTGCACACTAAACTAGAGGAGAACTATGGGCCAGAGAAAGGAGTAGCACCATACATATGCTCCCTGCCCCCTCTGCCAGGTATGTGACTCTAGTGTTATCCAGTATCTGCCCACATTGCTGATGTTGAGGAGAGAAGTGGATTCTCAGTATACTATGTAGGCTCAGTTTGTACTTATATCATGTAAAATGGTATCTGACTGTGAAAGCAGCAAAGTACCCGTCTGTCAATTACCTTATTTCTCCTTAACACACTAAGTTTTTTTAATTTTGCTTAGGTAGGAAAAGTGTGCCTACAAAACATACACTGCCTGGCCAAAAAAGGTTCCCAAGTCTCTGGGAGCAAAGTTCCGATTTGGAGTTACAGTGCGTCAGATGAAAAAAGACATAAGTACTAGAGAAATAAACATATCCCAGATATAAAACCCAATGGATATAGTTGCTCCAGAGGAAGGCAAAAAACCCCGGTACAATTTGCTTCAACAGGGTAAAAAAAATTCCTTCCTGATTCCATGAGGCAATCGGATGTTCCCCTAGATCAACTGTCTCTGTTATTTTTACTTTAAATCCTTAATCCCCAGTTATATTCTGTCAGCAGAAAAAGCCGAATTTAGTGGACTTAGAATGCAAGGAATGTGGGGAGGAAGGCAGTGTTACAGAAGCTTCACTAAGTACGACCTAATAACTTGATAAATGAAGTGACTTGACTTGGGGCTCAACTTGGAAAAATTCTTGGTGACTTGGGACTTGACTTGGACTTCAAGGGTGACGACTTAGTCCAAACCCTAAATGTTAGGACTTTGCATAAGTTTACTAAACTAGTACCGCAGCGAATGCATTCTGTAATCAAAGCTAAAGGTGGTTCAACAAAACATTTGAATGTGTGACCTTCTTGGGAAGTCTAATGGTGGGTGTGCAAAAAACTAGCATGTTGTGTAACTGGGGGTAACTTCTTAACATAATGGGTTGATTTCTTTCTGCAGGCATTTGTAATTGAAGTTAAAACAAAAGGAGGCAGTAAGTATATTATATACAGAAGATACAGCCAATTCCTCACTCTGCACACTAAACTAGAGGAGAACTATGGGCCAGAGAAAGGAGTAGCACCATACATATGCTCCCTGCCCCCTCTGCCAGGTATGTGACTCTAGTGTTAGTGATCTAAAAATGGAATTTTACTTTCTCTAGAGAATTGTCTACATATTTCTGTCTCACTTGTGGCTCCTCTGTAATTGGCACAGTCTGTACCTCTAGTTTTTATTGTCAAGGGATGTGAAGTCCTCTGCAGTCCAATTTAACTTGTATTTGACAGTGTGATGATCAGTTACTTCTGCTGTCCCTAACATCTATCTGTGTCCTTGTGTTTCAGCAAAGATTTATGTTGGAAACAAGAAGGATATTGCTGAGGGCCGCATTCCTCTACTCAGCACATACATGAAGGTATGGCTGCCACACAACCCGTTTATAATTTCATTTACACCTAATTTTTCCCAAAAGGCTTTCTTCCACGTATTATATTTATTATTAAACATATTACGCAGCACTGTACATTAACCTCCTGGGTGATTTATTTCTGTCTGGATTTATAATGGATGGATGTCTAAAAGCGCTACATTGCCTTTCATGAAAATTTATTTTACAGTATAATATAATAGTACAGGTAGACATTGAAAAATCCGGCAACCTCCGGACCTGAGGAGTGCTGGATTTTCAAAAATTCAGGATTTTTGAAGGGTATACTCACCTCCACACACAGGCCAGCCTTCCTCTCGCAGGTCGCAGCACACGCTGACATCTGGCAGAGTTTCAGGGAGGAGGCAGCAGGGACTTAGTGTATTTAGTGTAGCAAGCAAGACTTAACATCTGTTTCTGGAGAACTGCGCCATCAAAACATACATGGCTAAACAGTGTACTACAATCCCTGTATTGAAAATGGGCTCTAAAATTCATGCCGAAAAACTGGAGGAACCGTATTATATATGGCTGGATTTTTCGATGGCTGGACTTTAACCTGTATGAGTCTAATAAAGTTTTAAACACAAAATCATGTCAAAATAATAAATTAAATTTACTAAATAAATTAGATATAAAACCCTATAAGACATAGTTGGTCCAGAGGAAGGCAAAAAAAAACAAAACTGGACTGCATATTCCAGATGTGGTCTGACCAATGCTTTGTACAGGGGCAGGATTATGTCTCCATCTCTGCAGACTATTCCTCTTTTATTACAAGAAAGTACTTTACTAGCTTTAGATATTGCAGCTTGGCATTGCATGCTGTTATTAGGTATATGATCTACCAGAACCCCCAGATCCTTTCCATTTCTGATTTCCTCTAGACAGTATGAAGCATGCATGTTGTTAGCTCCCAAGTGCATAACTACATTTATCTATATTAAATGCCATTTGCCACTTGGCTGCCCAATCAAACAGTACATCCAGGTAGATTATAGACCTATATGGACCTAATTCCATTACATGGTTTGGTGTCATCTGTAAACACAGAAATGGTACTTTTAATCCCAAACTCTATATCATTTTTAAAGATGTTAAACAGTAAAGGTCCCAACACTGAACCCTTGGGTACACCACTAATAATCATAGACCATTCAGAGTATGAATCAATTATTACACCTCTCTGGATGTGATCTTAAAGCCAGTTCTCTATCCATTTACTGATTGACTTTTCTAAACTTAATGATGCCAACTTGCATATTACCATCTGTGGGGTACAGTGTCAAATGCTTTAGCAAAGTCAGCAAAGTACACTATATCAACTGCTACTCCACTGTCCACCTGTTGACTTACTTCCTCATAACAAGAGAGTAAATTTGTTTGACAACTTTGGTCTTTCTTGAAGCCCTGTTGACTATCACTTATAATATTATTTTCTAGCAGAAACTCCTCTATGTGGTTCTTTATCAAACGCTCTAGGACCTTTCCAACAATGGACGTTAAACTAACTGGTTTGTAGTTACCTGGTAATGATTTTGCTCCCTTTTTGAAGATAGGAACCACTTTGGCCTTACGCCAATCCATCGGTACCATACCAGTGACTAAAGAGTCTCTAAAAATTAGAAATAATGGCTTTGAAATAACCGAGCTCAACTCTTTTAGGACACGTGGATGTAATCCATTGGTGCTTTGTCAAATTAAATTTTACCCAACTGTTTCTCAATCATATCGATTTTGAGCCATTGTGAGTCATTTAAGGCAGTGACATTGCTATTATGAATTTGGACTTGAGCGCTGCCATTTTCCTTTGTGTACACAGAGCTAAAAAAAATTATTTAGTAAATCCGCCTTTTCTTTATTCCCAGCTACCAACCCAGAGACATCCCTTAAGGGGCCCACATGCACAGATCTGATATTTTTGCTGTTAATATATTTAAAAAAAATGGGGGTTTGCTATCTTTTTATCTCATTTTTACATCTTTTGTTATATTCTTTATAGGTTTCAAACGATGAAGGAGATCTTTCGTTTTTATATTTTTGGAATCCCCTTTTGTTGTAACTTTGGCTTTTTTACCATCAGCTGTGAGCCACATAGGTTTTATTTTAGCCTCCTAAATGTATTACCCATTGGAATATATTTTTCAGTTTGCTTTTGTAGAACAGACTTGAAACATTCCCATTTCTGTTCTGTGTTCTTTGAGGACAATATTGTCTCCCAGTCCAAGTCACAGAGAGCCGCCCTTAATATTGGACAATTTGCTCTCCTAAAATTAAATGTTTTTATCTTTCCTGTTTTTGCTTCGTGTTTACAGCTTACATTAAATGAAATCATATTATGGTCACTGCTACCCAGGTCCTTTTTTATTTGCACATTTGTTATAAGCTCTGCATTGTTAGAAAGAACTAGGTCCAACAGAGTATCATTTCTAGTTGGGGCTTCTATAAACTGTACCATAAAATTATCTTGTATTAAATTCACAGATTTCCTCCCTTTTGCTGTTCTTGTAGTGTTATTACTCCAGTCAATGTCCGGGTAGTTTAAATCTCCCATGATTAAAACATTTCCACTTTTTGCTGCTTTTTCTATCTGTTCTAGTAGTTGATTTTCTATTTCTTCCTTAGCACTGGGGGTCCTATAGCAGACTTCAATAAATAATTGTGTGTTATTCAACCCCACATTCAACTCCACCCATAATGCCTCATCGCTTGTTCCCTCCGCAATTTCTTCTTTCACATTCACTTTTAGATCATTTCTCACATACAGACACCACCACCCTTTCGTTTGGCTGTGTCTTTATGAAAGAGAGTATACCCAGGAATATTGACAGCACAGTCATGTGAATAACAAAGCCGGGATTCAGCAATACCAACTAAGTCATAATTCTCCACACCCATTTAGGCTTCCATATCCCCTATCTTGTTTGCTAGACTTCTAGCATTGGTGAACAGGCTCTTTAATCCATTGCTGCTTTTACCATCATTGTTTGCCAAATCATTTTGTTTTTCAGTACTTACTAGTACTGCACAATCCAATGTTTGTTTGTAACATGGGAAGCTCCTTACAATTATCCTTAATGCTCCCCCCAACTATCCCCAATCCACCCTCCACTAGTGTCTGACCCCTGACTAACCTGTTAACTGTTACGCTGTTTTATTTATTGTAGTACTTTTCCTTCTATCCTAGATGTTTTAACAATCTTTACCAACTGAATATTTATACTATACTATCCCAATGTGACATATTTTATAATGTTTATTTAGATGTTTTTTTTGCACATGTACAATTTTATAGTTCATTTTTACAGTATCCCATATTCAATTTATGATTCGCCAATTTATTTATCAGGGTATCACCATACTTTCCTTATGTACTTGTGTTTTTTTTTCTTTCTGAATGTCCCAGGATTTTATTTGCTTTTTCTGCCTGCTGCTTGGTACAGATTACTGCTAACTCTTACCTACCCCACTTTCTAGATTGTAAGCTCCTCGGGGCAGGGTCCTCTCCTCCTCCAATGTCACTGTCTGTCATTTGCAACCCCTATTTAATGTACAGAACTGCGCCGCTATATAAATCCTGTTTACTATTATTATTATTAATTATAATAATAATAATAATAACTCCAACTCTTCTCTTCAGCTGTATTATAGAGGATGATGCTATTATCACAGCTCTTATGTATACTTAACATTTACAGCATAGATGCGTTCTGCAGTTTTGTTGCTGGTGTCCAGTTTATTAAGGCCCTTTTATAATATTCCACAATTCTGCTGAGTTTTAATAGATTTTGTGACATATGCAAAACTGCAAGATTAACTGCTATTTTATCTACATGGAATAATAGGTAGACTGGAAAATTGTGGACCAATATATGGCCATATAAATCATTTTTATCTAAACCTATGAGTAATGTACATGAGAAACAAACTAGGAATGTAGTCAGGTATGGCAGGCTTTCAGAATAAAATGCCTTGCATCTGAAATGTGCTTTCCACACATTAACCACAGATTCTCATTGTAACAGGGTTGCAGAGATAACAGCAAAGTCTTCACTGCTCTATAAAACCCATTTCAAAATTCAATCACTGCATTCCACATCCATCAATGTCAGTCAGAAGCAAAACACAAACCCTTGTGTACGCTAACCCTTTGCCTTCTATTATTTACCTTCTGTAGCCGGTTACTAAAAGAGAATCACATTGTCAAAATATTCCGGCATTTCCAAAATGTATCACATTAAATCTACTTAAAACAGAAATAAATATACTCACCTCCTCTATAGAGATGTATTGTGTGCAAGCTTTTATACAGCTTTTATATAGTGTCAGTGTCTTTGCCTGGACTTCTTTTTGGTCGGCCAGCTCAGTATGACATAATTCCTACACATGTGCACAGGAGGTAATTCATCCTGAGACCAAGCATACAAAATCTATTCTGCAATAAAATTATACCCTTCAGTAAATTTTTGTATTTTACACATTTGGCATCATTTATTAAAGCTCTCCCAAGCTGGAGAGGATACACTTTCACCAGTGAAACTGGGTGATCCAGCAAACCTGGAATGGATTTCTTCAAAGTAATTTGCTGTTCGCTAGCAAATGTTTTTAAACCTGGACCAGATCCATTCCAGGTTTGCTGGATCACCCAGCTTTACTGATGAAAGTGTATTCTCTACAGCCTTGGAGAGCTTTAATAAATAAATATCTAAAAACCCTAAGATAAGTGTTACAATAAAAAGTTACTTGCTTCAATGTCCCCCACCGATGTTCCTGGCATGGAGCATTCGTGACAAAATCGAGTTTACTGCCAATGAATAGTATACAGTAGTTCCACTGCACATCCGTTGTTCCAACAAGGAGAGCATTGGTTCCCATTCACCTTCTTCTTGGTTGGTGGTTGACCAACTAAGGAACTTCTTCTATTCTGTGAATAGCTAACCATTGCTGAAAGGGGGACAGGGGAATACAAGGAAACAATGGTGGACCACCTAATAGGAGCTCGGGCTCCCTATGTTGAAACGCCACGAATACAGCCGAATTATACATTACGAAGGCACTAAATAGTGGCTGTTTCTACTACTGCACAACGATGGGGACATTGAAGGAAATAACTTTTTATTTCAAAGTTTACATTCATTTTAAGTTAGAAACATTAACAACATTTCTGCAACACATTTTTTAACTGCTTTATGGAGACAAATACAAAAAATGAAAAATCACAGTTGTGCTTGATCCTCTAAACCTCGATTTTCTCTTTTATTTAAATAGTCTTTTTTATATTTTTTTCAATTTTAATTTTTATTTGCAAACAAAATGCCAAGAGGCGGTCATTAAAATATTAGTAGAAACAGCAATTTAAAATAAGGCATTTATGTAGAGAATAGAGACTGGGAAGACCATACCTTCCTAAGATTTAGGCAGTCAGATGATTAGCTTGTTGATTTTAAAGCCAAATAAATCCAAATGCTAATCGAAAACAATATTTTGTGAAATGTATACAACATTTCTAATATTTTATTAATTTGATGATTTGGTATTGTCACACTTTTCAGAATGCTTTCCTTTTCTGAATCATTTTTTAAATGATTTTGCTCAAACTTTGTCCTTGTGATAAACAATGTCCTTCCAATCACACAAACTGACAATTGCAAAACTTGCAGTGCTCAGAAAATCTCTCCTGCAACTGCAGAAATAATACCACATCTAAAACAAAGTCACAGGTGCAGTATGATAAAAACTAGGGAAAATCTGACAAAACGCCAGATGTTCAATGGCTGGACTGAGCAGAACTGTCTGTAGGTGGATCTTTCAGTATAATTAAAAATCTGCAATAATATATTCCAGGTAAATTACAGTATTTATTAACATTATTCTTTTTCAGAAAACCTTTAAAACTTTTCAATAAACTGTAATACTTAGATCATGTCACTTGGCTTGGTCTGAAAGTATAATTGCATCAGCTTAGGGTCCACAGTAGGAAGTTCTTCCTAAAGTAGTATTTCCTTCCTTTAGTGAAAAGCAGGCTTCCATTCCATGGGGGTCACTGGTTTTGGATAATAGGGGTGAAAAACATATGTGCATGAGTGTAATTTAAATCATAAATTACAAAGTATTGACAGGGTAAGAGGATGAGCTTTGTTAGACTTGCGTAGAAGCGATCAAGAATATAAAAATTCCAGCATGGACTTTTTTGTAAATGTGTCATCTTTGGGTGAACATATCAATCCAGGAAAATAATGCTATCGCTGAATGATACATGAACAAAGATGGTGATGGCTGTTCTTAGAAAGAAGAACAAAAGAACTATTTAACATGATCTCTTAGAGAAGTAAACAATCATAAGTGACCAACACAACGGCAGATTTTGGGGTATCCTATAAACCCTCCAATCTCTTCTGGTATTGCCAAAGTGAGACATTTTTAAAAAATATAATATACATTGTTTCTGGTTTAGTTGCTATAATCCTAATTATATAGTTAGGTGTAAAATATTTTGAAGTTTTATAATTGCATGAATATGAAATTGTAGATATTTTAAAGGTAATCTTATATTGTTTTCTATGAGCAGGCACCTTTTATTCTTCAAATGAGTGTTTTCAATATGGGAGAGCCCTTGAAATAACTTTTAGTCCTTTGGGAACCCATGTTATGATTAGCCACAGCTCACAGTAGATCAGCCTGGTGGTCAGTAGGAAGAATGCCTCTTACAATGCTGGCCAGTGGAATGTGGAATCGGCTACATCAGGAAGGAGTTTCAGCAACTACTATACATTGCTTTAAGAAAAAGCTGGATGATTTCTAGAAGCACAGAATATAACTGGGGATTAGGAGTTTAAAGTAAAGATAACAGAGACTGTTGATCCAGAGAACATCTGATTGCCTCATGGAGTCAGGAAGAAATTTTTTCCCCTGTTAAAGCAAATTGTACCCGGGGTTTTTTTTGCCTTCCTCTGGACCAACTATGTCTATAGGGTTTTATATCTGGGATATGTTTATTTCCCTAGTGGTTGTACTTGATGGAATTTTTGATGTCTTTTTCAACATAACCTACTATGTAACTATTATATTATTGATGAGAAATAGGGCTGTGCGTCTGATGCAGGTCAACGTGTTAGACATGCCGAAACCTAAAAGCTGATCCAGCAAAAAATGTTTTTACAGGCCTTGTTGAAGTCCCCAACCTGGCTGCTACTTGATGAAGATCTTAGGATATTTTTTTACCAGACAACCTTTGACAGTGAAAGGATCCCACGTGCTTTGCGAAGATTACGCCCTCCAACCCGGAAAATGTAAGGTTTCTGATAATAAGACAGATTTGATCTTTTATTTAGTTATGCCGAAACAAAGCGCAATGGTCCTTCATCTATTTGTATTTTTTACATGGTAGTTGTGTAAGTGACTACAACAGATATTGATTGGTAACCTCCAGTGATTACACAAGGAAATGCAATGAATTGTAGTCTTTATTATACCTATGTCTTTATTATGACTATGTCTACTGTCCAAAGAGTACCTCATAACAACCAATACGTTGTAAGTTCTTAGAAACCAGATCATTTGTTTCTATAAAATGAATGGTAGGAATATGCAATACAGAAAACCCAGCTATATCTGTGTTATTCTGTATTGTAAACCTACATAGGGGATGGTAAATATATGAAACTTTGTTGGGTTATTCCTTATCCCCCCTCCCATGTTGACATGAATGGTAGGAGTTTAGGGAGTTTAGAGTTTAGGGAGGACCCCAATGGTAACATTCAAGCAGCCACAAGGAGAATATAGGGCTCACAAGGCAAACTCTCTCCCTGATCAGGTTTTTACCCTAAATATTTGTCCTAAATTTAGGTAATCTCAATAAAAGACAAGGTTGTCATTACTCACTGATGCGTTCTTCAGTGCTGCAGACACTAAAATGTACTAATATTTAAAATGCAGTCAGTGCCAGGATATGTTGAAGCCTTTTAACTCTTTCAAACACCGAACCATGGAATTATTCAAGTGCTGTCAAACAAATCACAGATGCAGAATCCCAAGAAACTCAATCTAATCTTAAAAACCTTAACTCAGATGATTTTATTTATTTATTTACTTTATTTTTTATTTTTTTTTGTAAAAGTGTCTTGTGTAAAAGCAGGTGAGGTGAGGTGAACCAACACCTGGTTCGCATACAGGTATATAGGAAGAAACATTTTCCAGTTCCCCTGAGAATTACCATCAGCTCAACTTACACTATAGTATACCAGGCCCAGAATCATTTTACTGTGCTTCTCATGGCCCTTTGAACCAATGCCCACCGTACACATTGGCCCTGATTTATTAATGCTCTCCAAGGCTGGAGAGCATATATTTTCATCAGTGAAGTTGGGTGATCCCGCAAAAGTTTGGTGGACCTGGTCCAAAATAAAAACATTTGCTAGCAAAAAGCAAATGACTTTGAAGAAATCTATTCCAGGTTTGCTGGATCACTCAGCTTGACTGATGAAAGTGTACATCTTCTCTAGCCTTGGAGAGCTTTATTAAATCATGTGTTTCATTTGAAGGCTTGAATGTGATGTGTTGCCTTCCTTTGTATGTGGTTGCCCAACTCACCGCAGCAGGTCTATGATATTGTAGGCTGTGTTATTATGTATTGCAGAACTCTGCAATGCACTGTAATGTATTACATTACAAGTGTGCTGCAATTCAGTTGTGTCATAGAGATCACTATCAAGCCGTATATGCCTCTAATAGAATTATTCACAAAGGGTGGGCTATGAAAAATTTGTCCCAGGTATTTCCATGTGTTAGGTTTATTAGATGCTGAAAAACAAGTAGAAATGTGCACTGAGTTTGTACATGTTTCTTAACAGTAAGAAAAGCTCCCAACACATTTCAGAAATGGAGCGACCCAGAGCAGAGGTAAGCATGCATTGGCTGATGTATCATTTCTCATATATACTAAAAAAGTCTCTGACCACAGCAGCCAATCACAGGTCTGGTTGCATTGGTAGTAACTTAGTAGTAACTTTTTTTTTTTTTCTAAAATCTCTATTGCTTACAAAATGCTTGTTAGAAAAAAATAGCAATAGGGACAGTAATATAGAAAGTAAAAGGTAGCACATGAATCAATCAGTTCTTCAAGGAAACTGGTAATAAAGTGAATTGGAACATTTGCTTCCCCTTTCAGGTTGACAAAACAACATTATATGATACATATTGGATTAGTAGAATAGAAAAAAGTTATGTTTTCTTAACTTTAATTTAAATTTCTGCTTAGAAAGGGCACTTCATAAAGATTTAAATACATTTACCCCTTGGACTTCTCCGAGATATTTTTTGGGATTCCTATCAATATTGCAGGTGGTCAGATGTCACTGAAATTAGTTTAGTTATACAGGATGACAATGTGCAGGAAAACATCCTCACACACTTGCACTATTCGATTGTTTCCTGCAAGTGCAATTTTGCCAGTTGTGCTAGTGAGGGACTCATTCATCATGGAAAAGAAAAATAGAATACATGAGACTTCTCGGTTTTAGGAGTGAAGAAATTTTAGTAATGGAGGACATGGATGAGCAAATTCACAGCCATCCACTTATACATTTTGGTAGGTCTTTTTTGAAGTATATTACTTATCAGAAGTGGAAGATTTATTTTTGCTGCTAATTTTGTTGTCCACATTTGGAAACCTTATTGATGCATTGCTAGATGTGTCCATGGTTATATTTGTAAATTGTTTACTTGCTTTTAACAGTAGAGTGGTACTTTACCTGAAATTTACCTGTGAATTACCTGAACTGATGATCAGAAACTCCATTCACTTGAATAGAGTACTGATCACCACTTTTCCAGCCTTACTTCCACTGTTTTGGTAGCTGGTGCCCATATACTTACATTGTGGTTTCTTACGGATGTACCTTCTGATGTGTGGATGTTACTTTCTGTTTGTCACATGCAGGCTTTATTTGACTTTGAAGGAAATGCTGCCCAAGAACTGAACTTTAAGAGTGGAGAACTCATATATCTTCTAAGTCGGGTTAACAGAGATTGGCTGGAGGTGAGAAGAGTCATGCAATATATGGGTGGATGAATAAATCTTAATTAGAGAATTTAAAGTGAATCTGTTACTTTAATATACATGCAGTATTTTACCTTTCCTAAAAAGCAGGTATTCCATGTTCATTTACAGTTTATAGATTTTTCTGAGAATCCTTAGATCTTACACAATAATGCTGAGAGTTTAATTCTTGGTGAACACAACACATTTTGTGGTCATCATATTTTGGGCTGCATACACATTGACCACGGCCAGCAGCTTCACAGCAGCCAATAAAGTATGGTAACTGGATAACCCAAAGGGGTTAGGGCAGAGTAGTCATATGGCTAACATGATAAAGAAAGGATAGGTATAGCTGATTCAATAGTTAGACATTAGTATCGATGATTTAATTATCTGTTCTTGGGTTCAATAAACTGAAATCATGGGGTGGCCCATTATAAAAATGTGAGTTAAACTGAATTTTTTTGCATTTGGTCAACACTAGTTCATACACATTGAAATGCTTTAATTAAAATGAATCTCTGGTATTTTTTGGAATATATTTTCAAAAGCGGGTAGAAGTCTTTGCCAAAGTTTCATGCTTTATTAGGTTTCATAGTGGGAAGCTAGTAAGTTAAAAATAAATGTGACTGGCAGATATCTTCTCTTTGTGACAAACATTCTGGGCTTCAGGAAAGCCTAATATCCTCTGCAAACTAAATGTCATGGATTTAGTTAGTTTAAATAGATATTTTTTATAGAAGAAGTTGAAAAATATATAATGCGTCATTTCAAAAAATGATAATTGCTTCAACTCCGTCACTTTCCTAACTATAAGTCAACATAATGAGGGCATTTTTCCTAGGCTTTTTATTCCCGTAAGTGTCTACTCTGTGACCAATACTTGCAGTCTTGATGAATATCTAGTTTTAGCTGCAATTGACTATACTTGGGTTGATCTGATTACTCTCAAACTCAATTCTCAATTCGTACCCTTTAGGGGTCGGTTATTCAACCATGCACATCCATGCTATGTCAGTAGACACCCTGTTATTAAATTTGTGTACAAGATGGGATTAGTTTATCTGTGTTCATTCCTCTAACAGTTCTGAGTAAAGTACCTAACAACATTCTTCACTACACTCCGTCTCCCACAAGACCAGCACTAGTTTCAAGGAATCAGATATTGTTTTGTCCCTTGAATAAATAGTAATCTCTTTTCAAATGGGGCCAAAATTACAGTTACTTTTAGTCTGGTCATGGAAACTGGTCCACCCATAAATCCAATGGCCACATTTACATTACAAAAACATGTTTTTTTTAGCTAGTATTAGTTAATCAC
Source organism: Pyxicephalus adspersus (assembly GCF_032062135.1). NCBI lineage: Eukaryota > Metazoa > Chordata > Amphibia > Anura > Pyxicephalidae > Pyxicephalus > Pyxicephalus adspersus. The sequence goes on along the minus strand of NC_092865.1, from coordinate 69,605,948 downwards.
AAACAAACTGGGCTGTTTTTTTGTTTTATAGCTTTCCAAGTTGTCATATAAATTTCACCAGTGTGGGAAATACCCCAACATTTACAATAAGTTATAATCCTACACTAGTGGAACCAATAAAGCAGCTTGAAAAACATTTTCAACATTACAAGAATAAGTCTAGTTGAATGTGACCAACGAAAATTAAAAATACAATGACCTGGATAAATTAGAACCTTAACAGACAACATGCTATTGTGATTGTTGGTTTCTGGTTGTTGGTTGGACCTGTTGGAAAATCTCTGACATGGTAATATGTCCCCTGTCTCAGAAAACTTCCACATGCTCTCTGTTTAGTTCTTTAAAGTTGAAGTAAACCCATAACAATAAAATCACACTTCCTTCCAATCCCCCAGGTCAGTCTATCCATCAGGAGGTTTCTTCCATCAGGTCCCGCGTCGTCCCGCTATCTGTCTTTGGCCCGGTTCAGAGGGAGTGCCAGGCGGCGCCATCTTCTCCTCACTTTATCTGCGTTCTTCTTCCTACGTCACCCGACGCTGTTTAAGTCCTTTAAAGTGGAAGTAAACCCATAACAATAAAATCACACTTCCTTTCAATCCCGCTGGTCAGTCTATCCATTAGGATGTTTCCTCCATCGGGTCCTGCGTCGTCCTGGTACCTGTCTTCGGCCCGGTGCAGAGGGACTGCCAGGCGGCGCCATCTTCTCCTCACTTTATCCGCGTTCTTCTTCCTACATCACCCGACGCTGTTTAGTTCTTTAAAGTGGAAATAAACCCATAACACTAAAATCACACTTCCTTTCAAACCCGCAGGTCAGTCTATCCATCTGGAGGTTTGTTCCATCGGGTCCCGCGTCGTCCCGGTATCTGTCTTTGGCCCGGTTCAGAGGGAGTGCCAGGTGGCGCCATCTTCTCCTCTCTTTATCTGCGTTCTTCTTCCTACGTCACCCGATCTCACACTGCGCAGGCGTGAGATCGGGTGATGAAGATTGGGGAAAAACTTGCGGATCTCACTGCGCATGCATTCTGTGCTTCCATTCATTTAAGAATTAGGGGGCAGTGCTGCACTTTTTTTTTTTTTTTAAAGGGTTTTTGCCTTTTTGCACCCAAAAGTTCTGAGTTTAGGTACGCTTTAAGTATGAAAATGTAAGGATCCTGACACTACAAACAATGATCAGATAGCTTCATACCTATACATTTTGGGAATCCTCCTGTCTGTTTATGGCTAATTAAAGCTTGTAGCTACAACTTTGTAAAAAATGAATTATATATCAGAAGTTAATATATTGTTATTACATATACACATATATTCATACTCCGTTCTGCTGGTTACCAGGGAAGTGTGGCTGATCGAGTGGGTATTTTCCCACAATCCTTTGTGAGAATCATCAAAGACCTACCAGAAGAGAAGTTTCCAGTGAGCTGGCTGCGTTGCTATTTTCACGACTTTGACAGGTGTCACATCAGGTAAGTAAAGTAAGGGGTGATGCACTGTGACCTTCCACATCCAAGCAATGCTAAAGACATTACTTATGCATTTCTCTCTTTCATAGAGATATCTCCTTAGAGGAAGATGTGAAGAAACTTCCCACTTACAATGAGCTGCTGGAGCTAATAAGGTAAAATCCATCCTAAGATTATTCAGAAGAGTTATTTAATAAACTCAGAGTAATGAGACCTTTACATTGATTGTGTTTAAGAAAAGCTTGGCCGCCATCCAATTGGCTGTGGGCTTTAATTGGTAGCTTGGTTCAGTGCAGACATTATTACTGGAAAGGGGCATTTCCCATAGTTGAAAAAGGTCAATGCTTTAAAAGCCGGTCTTCCTGCACAAGACAGAGGTTTGCTGCATTGGTATTTTTAGCAAAGCAGTGAATCAATAGCAACTGGGTTCAATAAAATTTGGCTTGCTACGAGTTTTGAAATTTTTTCAGAAATACTGAATAGATCATCAGCCCTGCCATTAAAGTGGACCTATCAACCTAAAGAAAAATGTATGTCTGAATTATCACCAAAGAGAAGGATTTGTGCTATGCATTAACTCTCAGCTTGCCATGATGCATATTGTCTTCATAAAATAGTTCATTTGCATTTAATGGTTCAAAGAAAGTCAGGCTGAATGGTCAGCCCCACACAATTTCACCTTATTAAATCTGGCCCTCTTTGCAAAAAGTTTAAACACCCCTAACATCCAGAATTAGGGGGTTACATAAAATGGTTGTCTATCTTTTTATGTAAAGTGAAAATTCTGTGTTTAGGTACGCTTTAATATCTATAGTCCTGTGCTATTGCTCCTATTTATGTACACGAACATGAATTCGCTGAATGTCAGTAACTCTACACACACATATACATATATATATATACACACACAGTCCTCAACCCAGATTTTTTTTAAGCTGGGTGGCAAGAAATTGTAGGCGGGTGGTGGCCCCTGTATTGTGACCGAACTCATCAGTAACCACCCAGTTACTGAAATGTGCCGGGCAGTGCACCCAACTAAAAGGGACTGGGGAGTACACTGATTTTTATATATATTTTATTATATATATATACACTTACCAGCAACTGTATAGATGCACTTTGCTAGTACCATAGTAATGTTAGAAACCAGTTTGATGATGATTTGAGCTTCATGGCATGGCATTGTTATCCTTCTTGAAGTGGTACAGTGAAGTCATACAGGGATGGACATGTTTAGCAACAATACTAAGGTAGGCTGTGGCATTTAAACAGATGGTACTAAGGGCTCCAATATGTGCCAAGAAAATATCCCTAATATTGTTACTTGACCACCAGCCTGAAGCAGCTATGGCAAATTCTGACCCTACCATCTAAATGTTAAAACTTAAATCAAGAATATTCTCACCAGGCAACATTTTCCAGTCTTCTTTTGTTTAATTTTGGTGAGTCTGTGTGAATTGTAGCCTTGAGGTGCTGACAGGAGCTGTACATATTGGTGCCTCTTGCTGCTGTAGCCCATCTGCTTTAAGCTATGTAATGTGCGTTCAAAGATGCGTTTCTGCATACCTCAGTTGCAATGAGTGGTTATTGGAGTTATTGTTACCTTTCCATCAGCTTGAACCAATCTGTCCATTTTCCTTGGATCTCTGGCATTAGGTCATCAGAGAATTGCTGCTCACTAGTTTCCTTTTTTTTGTATTTCAATCTTTTTATTAGGATTTTGACAAGTAAATTTTACATGACTTAGGACGTTTTTTAACAATATTGTCCGATCTGGACATTGAAACAAACAATGATAACAATACAAGGTGAAACAAGACAACAAATCAAATTATACATTACATTTCCCCCATATAGGGAACCCAGAACCCCTATCCTATGTACGATCACTTCTAGACCCTTAGTTTAATTCGGGTTTGTGTCAGCTGTCTTTAGCAGCTTAGAAAAAATAGATCTGCACTGGGATACACATGAGGGAATAGGGGAAGAGGAGAGAGACTTTCATGCTAATACATTTCTAATATAGATTTTGCCTTTTTTGGTAGGATTATATTAATTTAAATTATATTCGACCCACGGGTCCCAAATTTCATAAAACTTGTCTAATTTGTTATTAAGGGTGCTGATTAGCCTGTTGTTACCATGATCTAGTTCAATTTTGCCACCATGGGTTTCTGGTGTCCTTTTCTCTGTAAACCCTAGATATGGTTGTGTGTGAAAATCCCAGCCGTTTCTGAAATACTTGGACCAGCCCACCTCATGCTAACAACCAAGCCCAAGTACAAAGTAAAATCAACGTCCTAATCCATTTTGATGCTCGGTTTGATCTTCAACAGGTCACTTTGACATTGTCTACATGTCTAAATCCATTGAGATGCTGCCATGTGATTGGGTGATTAGATATTTGTATTACAAGCAGTTGAACAGGTGTACCTAATAAAGTGTCCAGTGAGTGTTTATTATAGTAAAGTTAGTATATACTTTACCCCGTCTTCCACCCACGCATAATCAAGTGTAACATTGCACTCCTTCTTCAGTGTGGAATGCAAGGGTAAGGTAAGTATTAATCTAACTTTTTTTTTACAGGTACATTTTACACTTGGGGTTCTATGTATAAGGCAGAGAAACAAATACTGCCAAAAAAACTAAATATGGACATAAAAGATTCTCTACATTCTAAAAATAAAGCTCTTAGTACCATAGGGGCCCAAATAATATATTAAACCATGCTTGTATTATAAGGTTTGTTGTAAGCTAATAAAAATTCTAACTATAATAATAAAACTAACCATGAAAGACTTATTAAAAAATAGAGGTGGAAACAAATATAATGTTAGTGTTCATCAAATGTAATGTTGTAGCATAAAAAAAAGTTGTTAGGACATGTAAAATACCATGATAAGACACATAGATGTTCATAATTGCCATTGCCTTAATTATTATATATCCTTGGTATGCAGTTTTCATTTTTACTCCTGATTTATGCAGGTAAAATGGCATGCCAAGTGGATATACACTTTGAAACAAATGACTGTTACATAACTAGGATACTTGTTAATAGTTTGAGACTTGGTTTGATCCTTTGTGGCCCATGTGTCCTGCCAGTTTGCTTAGAAATGGTCAAAAAGTCTGGAACGGGGTCATAAAGCTTTTTTTGTCGGTGTAATCATATATTTAATTCTGCTTTCCATCAGAACACAGTTCCCTGGGACTGACGTGGCTCTAAATATAAAAGATGCAGATGGTGACCTGATTCGCTTGTTGGACAACAGTGACATGGAGCTTCTTTACACAATAGGAAAGAGAAAGACTCACAAAGAAAACTTCTTTTCCTGGGAATTACACATAACACATAGCATGGACCTGGATGTGTACAGTAATGGAGCTGGAGCAGACAACCATTCAGCATAGTCAATGAATACAATGTATTGTAGGTAAGAAAATGACAAAGAACTCCAGTCTGCCAAGAAACAAGAATGTGATATGGCCAAAGGGATTTCATTTTTTTTAATACCACTGTGTGCATGTGTTTAAATGTAAGGCACATATTGACCAACACATTCAATTCAAGAGATAAAACGGCTGCATCACACCTACAATACATCTGCTATTCATTTCATTGGCAGAAACATCATCAATCATAGGCAGGCAGCTCCTAGGGGCATTACAGATGTCTTCAAATCCCCCCAGGAGCAGGGAGGAAACTCAGTTCCCAAGGACTGACATTGCTCTAATAATAAAATATTTCATTTTCTTTTCTTCTCCCTCATCTTCTTCTATCTATTTTGCTTCCATTCCTTTTTTCCCTTCATTTTATCATCCTGTCTCCTCTTTTTTCCTGTTCTCTTAGACCCCACTTTATTTATTTTAACATTAATGGCTGATCTGAAGCAATTATAACAATACAGGGTAAAACAAGACAACAGATCAAATTATACACATTTCCCCCATTTAGAGGTCCCAGAACCTCTATCCCATGTATGATCACCTCTGAACTCTATAGCCTTAGTTTAATCCGGGGTTTGCGTCAACTGTCTGATCTGAACTTGGATACACATGAGGAGAGAGACTTTCACGCTAAAACATTTCTAATATGGATTATGCCTTTAATTGGTGGGATAATATCCACTTTGAGTTATATTCCACCCATGGGTCCCAAATTTGCTCATACTTGTCTAATTTAGGGTTATTAAGGGTGCTGGTAAGCCTGTTGTTAACCATGATCTACTTCAATTTTGCCACAATAGGTTCTTGGTTTCCTTTTTTATCCATTCTCTGTAAACCCTAGATGTATGTCTGAAAATCCAAGCAGTTTCTAAAATCCTTGGACCAGCCCACCAACAACAACCAAGCCCAAAGTAAAATCACCTTCCTAATCCATCTTCTCTCTTAGGCTGAGTACACACGCGCAATGGTTCTTGTCCAATAATCAGCTCAGGGGCGATAACAGATGATAATCTGGTGTGTGTTCATCCTCCAAACAACCGTCCCTGCGGATCCATGGACGATGGACGACGAACGATCTCAATAGAAGTGATAAGGGAAGAATGCACAGCCGGGTGCCACTCCATCGTTAGTCGTTGGAAAGGATTGCGAAAGATTCTTTCCAATGACAATTATTGAACGTGTGTACCTAGCCTTAGGCAATACTTATCGTTTGAAAATGAAGGATCCACCAATATTCCCGATTATTTTGAATGATAGTATTCTGCACAATTCTGTACATGCTGTAACAATACAATTGTTTATAAATAATCCACCAATAATGTACACACGCTAGATACAATCGTTCAACCCATGCAGGAAGTGACATGTACAGGAGAAAGTGTATCACAGAACAATCCACGATCACTGAATGATCGTACACTCAATAGATTACAAACGATCGTCGCCTAATCAGTTCCACGTTGTGCACTTTTTTGTTAACAATTATCGAACGATCTGTCGTGGATTGTTAGTTTTCAACGACAAATATTGCACATATTTACGCAGCCTTTATTATTATTATTATTTTTTTATTTTATTTATTTATCGCACTTCTCTCCCCTATCTATCTTTCTTGTTTAATCTCTTTCCTCTCTTTATCTTGTTTATTTTGCTTAATATCTGTCACTTAATATCTTTCTTTCTTGTTCACACTTTATATCTGTCTCTTTTTCATTCATATGTAATACATCTCTTCAACTTATAGATAATAGTTAATATTTATTTTTTTTTGTTCAGCCACACACTCAAACACACTCCTTCCTTCCTATCTGTCTTTAAATTCTTGTTTTCCTCGATGTCAATATAATAATTCTGCAGTGAAAACTCCATTAAACATCAGCTATAAGCAATACGCTTAGGAACCATCCTACATGGTGATTTGATTCACAATCTGTTGTATATTTATTATTGACTCAGTGCCATGTATTAATGTAATGGAAGATATATGTCCTGTGTAATAGGCACAGTGATGGGAGATTACCTTGCAGGGTAAAAATGATTTGTTTTGCTTTGTATTTCTTTTTAAAAAAGTAAATGAGCTAGAAAAAAAGTGTGCAGAAGTATGAGTCCCTCCTTGTAAATGAAAAATTATAACATACGGTTAATAAAAGCACTGCAAAAAATATGCACAGGACTTCTTAACTTTAATTAAAAATAATACTTGCAATATATGATTCCTATCTAAAAAATGAGTTAGAAAATTCCTAAACTACTGTGAGGCCACCAGTTAAAACAGAACCAAACATAAAAAAAATTACAAGCATGCAGGTCCGTTATTGCACTTGCCCGTGCCATGTAACAGTACTGGTTGCCTGAACGGCTCATTGCCAAGTACCATTACACTTTTCTTGTTTGTTACCCTAATTTTATTAGAGTTTTTACTCAAGAAACATTAGATTATAGCAGTGAAGGGCAAGAACCTGTCACAGATAGGCAATGAAGACAATTTTTGGGCTCACATTATTCAGGAAGAGATTCTAACCTCTCTACAACCTACTAAAAAAATATGTTCAATTACTTTCTGTGACCCCAGTGGAAACATTTCCCATTACTATGGGTTTGGGACTTTTTCTAACAAGCCATCAGTAAACTAGATCCGGCACAGGTAACAAACCTTCCAAACTTTTTGCAGTGGGGTTATAATTGTTTTGGTTATACTTTCTTATTATGTGATGTAATTAATAAAATATGGGTTAATTTATTATGTTCATAGCACAAAAATCTATTTTTTTTTCAGCAGTACTTGTTTTGTATATTGCATCCAATAATAGCTAAATGCATACATTACATTTTTCTGTCTGGATGCAGTATCCTTAGTTTCTTTTTAATACACATTGTATGTAAATTTCTTGAAAATGCAACATAAAGGCAAAGCATAGGTTATTAAACTAAGGAGAACCAGGACATGGGTCCTAAATACCAGGGAAGAATATGGAAAAGCAACGGTGTGCAGAAGTGTATAATCTTATAATGTGCAGATGCACAAGTGACCCCCCCTTCCTGCAGCAAAGATGGATTCTCATTATATCCGCATATAGGGGTCATGCAACCTTTCTACCTTTCCCTTTTTGCAACATAACATGTCTATCAGTGATACTGTATTATGATAGGAGTGCTACTAAAAAATAATATTAAAAAAGCAATTTATTTTACAAGATGACCTTTTTATACCTAGGAAAAAATGGAAGTAATATTCGAATACACTGAACACCCATTAAGTTTTCCTGTTTGATGATTACCTGAAAAGATCACTCTAAAGAAAAAGACAACATATCACAGCTTGAATGAGGTCCCTATAAATATATTGTGTTTAATCAGCCTGGCCAGGCTAAAAGATTAACATTGTGAAAGGGATCCAGTAAATCAAGGTGACTATGCTGCACGGCTAAGCAATAAGCTTGAATTAAAAGGAAGGTAAACAGCTAAATAAACAAATAAGAATACATATATAAAAACTGTTTTGCTGGGGAAATGATCTGTACTTCTGTTCATTGTTTTTTGTCCATTGAGTGCCAAGATTTCAGTTTTTCAACAGACCACACCTTTTTACCAGGGGAGGAAATCTGATATTTCTTAGCTGTATTTTGCATTTTGTATTTTATAAGACAGGTGTCTTTTCCACTCCAAGGCTATGTACAAACGTGCAATAATTGTCATTGGAAAGGATCTTTCATGATCCTTTCCAACAACAACAGACTGAACAATGGCTGAACCAGCACTGTACATACAGCACCGTTCTGCTCTATGGAGAGGGGGGAGAATGACAGAGCAGCACCCTGCTGTGCTCCCTCCCCCTTCACTTTCATTACGATCTTTCGTCATCCATCGCTCGTGGATCCGCCAGAACGACGTTTGTTTAGACGATGGACGACGAGCACTGTAGTTACACAAACTTCTCGTTTGATATCAGCCCTGAGCCGAGAACCATTGCACGTGTGTACATAGCCTTTCCTTGTCAATGGCTAGATAGTGAAAAGAGAAGTATCAGATAAATTTATCTGCCTGACAATCTGATATTTCTGTCTATCAGCATGCTCCTTGCACAGCTGCAAAACGTATTGTGGCATCCTGCTGCTGTCTTCTCCTCTAATTCTTCGGGTACTTACACTGCTTGCAATAGAAGATACACTGAGGGAGGAATACAGGGCTGCAATGTGAGTGTTATAACGTTTAAAATGTTAGATTTATTTTTTAATGAATAAATGTTTACCTCACTATCAAATGAACAAAAAAGTTTCAACTCCAAGATGGAGTAATGTATAGTTAGTGGGACTTTTAAGGTACTTCTACCTCACTATCAAAACATGATCCAAAACAGTGGTGCCCAACCTTTTGAACATTACTACCACTAAATTTATGGACTCCAGACCGTGCATGCGTGGGGAGCTGGGTGTCACTCAAAGGGGTTCCCCCCGAGTGATGTCATGATGCCAGAACCCAGCCTCTCTCCCATCGCAGGTCTTAGCCTGAGCCTGCGATACATAGGGGAGACATGGTCCACGGCTCTGAACGGTGCGCCCCCCCCAAGCGGGGTCCTTCTCCTGACCTCGCTTGGGGGTGCACCGACCAGAGCCACGGACCACCAAAATGTTCTCAGTTTGGGGACCACTGATCTAAAGGAACTAACAGAAACAAAAATTACAATATATGTATAAATACACTATATTACAATAACGTGTGCCAAGATCATTTGGGGTAACCACACAAAATTAGAGTTTAAGTGCAAGGTTCACTGCTGTTCAGAATCCTCCTCTCAGTGAGAGATCCCTGGGCACCACAGGTCAGAATGAGGGCTTTCCCTTCATTCTGACCTGTAGTGCCCGGGGATCGCTCACCGGCAGGAGGATTCCCACAAATGCAGCCGCGGTAATCCTCTTATAGTGATTTCCTGGATTTCTGATGGTTTCGCAAAATTTCGCTGACCCATCGGAACTTCAAGGAAATTTTCACGAGAATGCCAGAAGTATTCTTGCTCATCCCTAAAGCTGACCAGAAAGGCACAACATGCTCATTACTCAAGGAATCCCTAGCAGCCTTTGGAGGCACCCTACTTGAGAAACACTTCTCTAGACACACAGGAATTGCCTAAATAGGTCCCAAAATGCAGGCTTTACAGATTGTATCATCAAAACATTTCCCTTGTTCTCCCAATTCATTAAAGCCATTAAAACAAAAAGATCTTCATTTAAATAAAACCATATTTAAAATCATCAAAAAATACACCTGCTTGGCTTTTCTGCTTTTAATACATAATCTTGCTGCATGTTTACACAATGACCAGTCAAGACCTCCTGCCTTGGAACATAGGGAGAGTATTTACATCAATGTTGTGGTTTATTACCCCCCTTTCCTTAAGGGGCTGCAGACACCCACTATCTGCTGAAAACCAATGAAACTTTATAACAAAAAAATCCAAAAAGAGAAAAAAGGTGACCCGTACTATCATCCACATTCTGAATTGCATCTTATATAGAAAAGTCATTTCAAGAAACATCAATACTACTCTGTAATTGAAGGACATCTGCTAATACCCGGGATCATGTGGCTACAGACTGCTAGTTTTAAGGAGGGTTTACCTATCTGATCAATGTATGTTCCATCATCCTGGTGACAGTGGTGCCTCTCCCCTGTCTGTTGACTTCTTCTCTTTTTGAGTTTTGTATTTGAGAAGAATTACACTTAGACTTTCATGTATTTTTGTGAGATTTGTATGGTTTAAACTTTTGTGGGACTTACTGTGAAATTGTGCAACTTATTGTAGCTACTCAAGTATAAACCCAGACTGGTTAAAAAATGTTTTATGTTATACTATGCAAATTGTATTTTTTTACCATTTTAAAATCACAGCAAAGCTTAATTTTTGGGAGAAAAAACAAGCATTTTAGACCTGAAAATGCTATTAGAAAAAGAATCCCAGTTTATACTTGGGTAGCAGCTAGTGGCATGTCCTGGAACTGCATTTTTCTGTGGTTTGATAGAACAGATTTTAGTACTTGCCCCTCTGTGCAATCTCATGGTGACATCCAGTGTCAGAGAGCAGCCACTCAGATTTCTGATGCCTCCTGTGTAGGAGTGTGTGCTCTATATTACCCTCTATAGTCTTCATTGGTAACATTTTACCCGCTGGTCCCAGTGTGGCATGTGCCAGCAAAAAAGACTTGCATGCTCCTGATAGCCCTGCTATTACTTGTAATCCTCCAGCTTTTTCTTGCTTCTTCGTGTTATGTCTGAGCACTAGGAGCTAGGAGGTGTTGGTGTCAACCGACCTCACCGACCTCACTTGTTGATTGATGTAACAATCACACTGCAATCACTGCCCAACCTGTCAATCACATTTCACTACTTAGTTATGCTCAGACCAAATGCTGATGGATTTTGGTATCACATGGCTTGCAACTCAAGTCTATATCATGCAAAGGTCTTCTTGAACAAATAGGGCATCCTGCTTCATCCCATGGAAACTATCATTCACTTGGTATAAATTACTAATAAGACCAACTATGGAGATACTATCTCCAAATGGAGATTTACTCATTAACTCCTAATTAAATTCTACAGATCTTAGGTCCCATTGGACATCCTTGAACCCAATTTATTGTGGGCTATAATTCATTTTTTACCATATATTACTAATTTCAAATCCAAACATCTTTGTTTTGGACTAGGAACCAACCCTGGCGGTGATTATGTTTTACTACCAACTCCAGACAGCTCTAGCATGTATCTACTCAACATTATTTTCACTTTCTTACCAGCTATCCTCACTAATCAGCAACTACCAACCAACAATATAAGTCGCCACATTAAGTGCCCTGAAGAAGCCATTGTGCGAAATGTGTCAGGTTAACAAGGCAAATCTTGTATTAATCATCATGTAATCAAATATGAGCTTGTACATTGTAGACATTGGTTTTGTATTATTGTGTATCACTATATCTTTAGCACAGCTGGGCTAAGTTTAGCTACCTATTTCCCCGATTATAAGGCACTGTCTTATATTTTTTGAAATGCCAAAATATGCCCTAGGTCTTATTTTCAGGGGATGTCTTATTTTTCCATGAAGAAGACTACAGTACACATTTATTGTTGAAAGTCACTCATGATCA